>NC_065574.1:37711572-38017442 GCF_937616625.2 Mercurialis annua | reverse complement strand
TTACTTGGGTAATTGTAATACCCCGTACGTTTGGCGTTACCAAAGTAGGCCAGGTGTCCGATTTAAAATAATGAAGCGGCTAGAAAAGACGTTATCGGAAGCATATAATAAGAAAATATTTAAAGAAAGACAAGAATAGGCTGATATTTAAATTTAAATAAGAAATTTCAATATTTATAATGCCTAAATAGTTTTACGGGACTAAAGAAAATCGTAAGAAAAGTTGGAATTTAAAATAAGATTAAGTTTCTGAAAAAGTGAAAAAACAAATAGAATTTTAATGCCCGAAGAATATAATTTAAATAAATTATTGAAGGGAATTAGTATTTAAGAAAATAATATCGATTATTTGGATATCGATATTTGCTCAATCAAAATAAGGACGGAAAAATAAGAAAAATAAGCGTTTTAACTCAAATTGGAAATTGAGCGTTTTGGTCGATAATTTTTAAAAATAGATTGTCGGAGTATAAAATAATGAGGTAATGGAATACTATTATTTATTTGAATATAAATAATTCAAAGTTTATCGAGCTTGACCGATTAAGTGATCGAAGGACTAAATTGGACGAAAGAAAAGTTAGAAATTGAAACTTGAGGAGGTGGATTTTTCAAGGATCAAAGTAGAATCTTTGCCATAAATATATATAGCCTAAGAAATTGATTTTAGCTCAGCAAATACATAATTATCTCAGCTCCAAAATATCATCATCTTCCTCATTTGAAGCTCAATATGTAACAAGATTTCAATTAGCCATAACTCCTTCATTTTAAATCGGAATTGATCGATTTTTGCAGCAACGGAAAGAGGAGAGGATTATTTACTGATCTAAGACTTCAATTTAAGGTAAGGATGATATTTGAGTTTCTGTAATTTGGGATTTAAGATCAGTTCGTGGTTGAAGGAGATAATTGATTGGAAATCATATTTGTTTGATGATTAGGTGATCGATTTGGATGATTTTTGTTGCGTTGGAACAAGGGAATGATAACCTACTGCTTTGGCATCAAATTCAGGTAATAAGCCCTGTTTGTAATTAGCGTTTTGAGAGTTTAGGGCTGTTCATGTTAAACTTAGTGATGATGATGTGTTTAAACTTAAAAATGATGTTTATGACATGAAATTGGTTAGTTTAAGTTAAGTTTGTGTATTGATAAATGGTAATATGTAAATGTAATAAGGGAGGAAAAGGTGGAGAATAAGGGGGCTGATGCCACACTTCCCCAAGGCTTAAACTCGATTGGTTTTATGAAAAACGTCAAGCTACGGAGCTAAAATCGAATCGTAACGTAAAAACTGTTTTTGCACGAAAAGGTTAGGAATGTTGTGATGGATTTAGATTGATAATCATAGCATGATTAGAGGCTGAAATATATGCTATAATGTTAAGTTAATAGGTTGGTTTAATCAACCAAACGTTAAAAGAGATAACTTAATAATTTGATGATGTTGCTGAAATTATTGCGCTGCGAAACAGCCATATTGCGAGGGCAATATCTCAAGTTATGTAGCTCCAAATTAAGTCCCGTTTATTGGTACGGAAACTTAAGGATGTTGTCTATAAATGTCTAAGATTAAGTTTCTGTTAATTCAGCCTCTAAGTTGTTCATATAAACCAGAACATTTTACTGCGCAAAACTGCCCTGCAGTTTTAACAGCCCGCGTTATTAACTTCAGAGCCAAATTCTGACACCTTCGGATGCTAATCTTAGTCTGAGACCTAAACAAAAGTTGTAGGAGACATTCTGAAATTTAAAAATGTCAATTTTATTTAGAGGTCAGACTGCTTTAAATATACGGTTTCAATAGCCGAAGTTGGCTAGAAACCTAGTTTTGGATATAGTTAGATTGTAATTAATTCAAGTTATTATCGAATTTATGTAGACTTGATGAGGCGACTACCAATGGAACTCGGAATTTACAGAACGCGACATTGCTTAGCTATTATCAAAGATTATGGATAGCAAGCGGTTAGTATATTTTACTCACTCTTATAATCGTATTAAAAACTATTTTATATATACTATATATATTATTATTATTAAATGCATTGCATTAGTTATTTGATTTGGATTGTTGGTATATGATTGAATTATATTCAACTTGTTTGTTTATGGATTGATTGTTTTGTATATGGCTGATTGTATTGTTTTGTATATGACATCGATGTTTATTTGCAAGTGTGAATTTGTATACGATCCGAAGAAACGAGCTACCTATTGGGTGTCAATAGGCCGTGTGATCACCGGTGTTTATAAGAGTCTAGATATTCGTACAGTGAAACGTTTGATATGAGCTCATTAAATGTTGATCATATTTATGATTATGAAATGGAATATGTTTGGGTATCGGAAAGGAGGATTATAATTTTGGCAGATACGAGGTAACTCGGTCGAACTATCTCGGGACCCGTATCTGGTGGGTAACTCGATCGAACTATCTCGGGACCCACAACTAGGGATTAAGCGGTGGCATGAATAACTCGGTTGAACTATCTCGGGACTATGCCACGTGGTAGCGAGTAACTCGATTGAACTATCTCGGGACCGCACCACTTGGATTAAAATGATTTGATTCGAAGACGATACATATTAGGAAAGGTTAAGGAGATTAAGATTAAGGTTTCGATCGGATCAAATACTTGTCTTAAGTGAACTGTTGCAATTACTGTGATTGTATACGTTGGAACTGTTTGAAAGTAAGATTGTATAAATATTTTAAAAATGTTTTTAAAATGCGATGCTTATTTTAATAATATGGTAAGTAAAGTATAACTCACTCAGCTTAACAGCTGACCCCCCCCCCCCCCAATAGTGTGTTTTTCAGGTACCTAGATTCTGAACTTGGCTAGAAGTCCGTCTATGACTGGAAGTCCATTTGGAGATGTAGAGTCCCGACTTCCATTGTTGCTGCAGTAGTGTAATGTCTGACCAGTGTCGTGGCCTAGTACATTAATATGTTTTTCATTGTTTACAGTTGTCGTCAGCGTGTTTATGTTTGTTTTGGCTACGATTGTCATATTTATTCCACGGAGGTAAATTCCTGTGAGGTGTTTGTGACACTAGTATATATAAATGCTTCCGTTTGTGAAGTTTTTGTATGGTTGTTATTTGCGAAAACGTCTTAGCGATTTTCTGGCTTGCTACGGGTTTTGGAACTACAATTCTCATTCCCTAGCGCAGGTCGCGGCCCTCGATTTTGGGTCGTGACAAAGGTGGTATCAAAGTGATTTGAAATCAAATGACAAGTTTGAAATGGCCGGCCAAACCAATCAAAGATGATTGGAAATTTTGTTTTGTTTTGTAAGAGAACTCCGATGTAAAGCCCTGCGACAATAATAAAAATATGAACGTATGTGATAAAATGCACCCCAATAAAAGAATTGAGCCTAAATAATAAATAAAACGTTATGGAATCGATCAAGATGAGCAGTAAGAGGTGTCGATGAGATACCTATGATCGCAGTTACATAAGGGTAAGACAGAGTGAAAGTAAGAAGCGTATAATGAAAAGAATAAAACGTAAAGACCCGAAAAGAATGCGGGGTACGAGTAGTATTGAGAAGAATTGGATAATACGCGTTTAATGCTTACTACTCGATTAGAGTAAACAAAGAAAGGGAGTAAAATATAGGATGACATGCTATTAGAAAGATGCATAACATGATGATTAAAGTGAAGATGTAAGAGGAGATTTGATTTGGTAAAGTTGTCAATGAAAAGAATTAGATGGATGGATTTGATATAAGTGCAAAGTTAATATTGGTGATAAGTCGAGTATCAGTAAGAGTTTGATATAAGGATGTACACTTAATCGAGAGCATTTCACATCAACAAAATTTGAAGGATAACTTGACAACCTTAGATAAAGAGATAGGACCGAGAAATACATTAAAAGAAACAAATGAATTCTATTAAACGATGGTGAAGACGTCATCCTTCTAATATAAGTAATTGACGTCAAGGAGTCGGAAGATGAAGAAGGACACGACAAAAAGTAAGTAACGCCTAGCATGCATTCAACCTCATGAGATTCATTACCGGAAGTCATGAATGGTACGATTAATATAAGAAGGAAGATATTCCTATGTACCATAGGACATCGATAAGAATGTCATGTATAAGTATGTACATAATTGGATACGAGGAAGACAGAAAACATCAAGAAAGATAACGTTAGACTTTGATAAACTCCAAAATTATGTGATGCAAAAAAAAAGGGAAACAAAGATTATCCAAAAGTATACATGAATAGACAATGGGAAGGTAGGTAGCAATGCTACCAAAAGACGATATTTGGGTACAAAAGGCATTAAGGATGCATAACCTCGTTAAAGGAAAGTAAAAGGAGAATGAACTTCGAGACAAAGTGGAGAATCAACCTTATACTCTACAAGAAGAGTTTAAGTGAATACTAAAGGATGCATTTTCTAATTTGCCTAAGAGATCACGTTTTGAGCTGTATTTGGACCTCGAAACACGATTATTACTAATCGAAATTAATGGATGTAAGTAGATGGTACTGTATAGATTGAATTTGGATAATTCATTCAAGGCATGGTTAAATAAAATTTGTTGTCTTTAAACCTCAAGAGTGAGTGAAAAAACACGAAATTAAAGGAAGGATAAAAGTGTTGACATAGTGCCAATTTTAAGGATGTTTTTGGAAGTCAAGGAAATCTCGAAGATAGGTCGAGTCTTAATGAAAGTTGTAGACGAGATGATAAAATATGGGAATGCTGAATTAAATTCAGCTTATGATATTTTTAGACGTTTGGTTTATCGACTTAAACAGCGGCATAAAGAACTTGCAAGTGCAATTTCAAAGCTACCTCAAGGAAGCGATTTCAGTGCAAATTTTCGACATCGTCGAGGATTATTTTGAACTCGATGTTCAAATGAAAGTTGAAGATGGCATTAAGGACTATAAGACTGCCAACTTTGTGTAACAACGAGCTACTCGACAAAAGAAAATTTTAAGGGTCAAAGTTGACCAAAAGAGCAATTTTGGATAAATTAAAAATAACTTAAAACATTAAGTTATTCAATTAAATTGTTTTAAATTAATCAAATTAAGATTTTGATTAATAAGTAAAGGACAGTATAAGGACGTTTAAAAGTTGTATCAAGTACGATACGAGAGAAATACGACGTTTGAAGTACTACGGAGGAGCGACAAGTCTACTCGTGACAGAAATCACGAAGAAAAATGTATAAGAAGATATTAGGAAGTTTACCTAAGAAGGTACTTAAAGTATTGGAAAATTCGAGGACGAACTTTTATAAGGGGGGAAGAATGTAATACCCCGTACGTTTGACGTTGCCGAAGTGAGCAACGCAATTTATATTAGTGGTCAGAGCGACTAGAAAAAGGAGTTAGCGAAGGAATTAAGTAATTAAGAACGAGGATAGGTCGATATTGAAATTTAAAGAAGGAATTTCAATATTTGTAATGCCTAAATTAATTAAACGGGACTAAGGAAAAGTTGGTATCAGAGCAGTTGGTCCAGTTACCACTGCCAGTCTGTGAAAAGTGTCTTCTTGACCTAAGTACCTAGGAACTACTGCAGCGTATAGAGTCGATCCTTATTGAATAAATGTGTTTGCTTGAGTTTGTTTGATGTTATAAGAAATTTATTGCCGATTAGAACGTGAGTGTTAGATTGCATAAGTGATTGTGATATGCTTAGATAGTTAGTCAAGCTTTAAGTTAAACAGTGCATATCATATGTTAAATTATCGAATATTGTGGAAAAGTGGTTTGTCCAGTATCTCATGATTAAGAATTATTTCTGTTCATATTTGAGTAAAATGGAGCCCAGCTACATGCTGTATCAGAAGAGAAGGAAGCGCCTCCTATTTATTCAAATGAATTTCATGTAGATACTGGAAAATGATCTGGAATTCATCAAAATGGTTTTCACACTAACGTCATAGGATCACCTAAGAGCCATGGGAATAGGTACATGTTAGATAGTGATAGATTTTTACAACTAGGGGTAGGACCATCTCGCCTAAGATGGAAGTTAATGAGGAAAATGAGTAAGACCCATCCGAGGAGGATCCATCAGAGGATACAATATTGAAGTATTCAGTTTTGGGCTAAGGTATTTAGGTACCGTGACATGAGAGATGAGATAATTCGAAAAGAGAACCAGGCCAAAGTGAGACCAAACAGTATTTAAGCATAGATATAATTTTTTTTAGGGTACACTTATGATTGAGGCATACACTACTAAGTTTCTGAGTATAGTGGACACAATGCTTTAGTGTAACTGAGATAATGGAGGAGTCAACTTTAGGTACATTAAGGGATTAGGACCCGACTTTGTGGAGTTATATGACTATGAGTCGGAGTTAGATTAACGGGGTTCGGCTATCATTTTAATGTCGTGCTTATTGGATGGCGAATTTTGTGAGTATACTTTACTCTCGCGTATTATTACGCTATTAGTATATTATAAAATATCTTATTTATAAGTTATAAAAATACATCGCATTATATAATAACTGTTGTGATTTGAAATTATATGAATTAAATGGTTAGTCTACCGTGAGATACACGGAATATGACTTATTATATATATATATATATATATATATATATATATATATATTACTAGTTTATGTTTGATAATTAAATTGTGAATTGATTTATTATATATTTGAGAATGAATTACATATTTGGTGTTGGATCAAATTGAGTGGTGTTTTAGTTGTTGTTTGTTCTATGTTTGACATTTTTGTATATCGTTTATTGCTATTTGTTCTATGTTTGAAATTGGTGTGTGATCCGAAGAAACAAGATACCTATTGGGCGTCAATAGGCCGTGTGATCACCGGTGTTTGTAAGAGTCTAGATGTCTGTATTTAGAATTGTTTGACATGAGCTCAATATATGATTATGAAATGGAATATGTTTGGGTATCGGAAAGGAGTATTATAATTTTGGCAGATACGAGGTAACTCGGTCGAACTATCTCGGGACCCGTATCTGGTGAGTAACTCAGTTGAACTATCTCGGGACTCACACCTTGGGATTAAGCAGTGGCATGATGTAACTCGGTTGAACTATCTCGGGACTATGCCACGTGGTAACGAGTAACTCGGTTGAACTATCTCGGGACCGTACCACTTGGATCAAATTGATTTGATATTAATACGATACATGTTAGGAAAGGTTAGGAGTTTAAGATTAAGGTTTCTATCGGATCAATTCTTTGTTTGTAATATAATGATATTATGTTTGTTTGAATAAATGAATTTCATTTGCGATGTTATTTTGTGATAATACCGTTAGTAAGGTATATCTCACTCAGCTTAAGCTGACCCCGTGGTTTTTAAAACATTTCAGGTACCTAGACTTGGAGTGACTAAAAGTCCATCATTTTTCCGGAAGTTTGTTTAGCTATGTACAGTCCGACTTCCGCGACCGCTGCAGTAGTATATTGTGTGACCAGTCATGACCTAGGTCTTATAGTGTTGAAAAATGTTTATAGCTGCTGTTGTGTATAATATGAATATTATAAGGATGTTAGATTTATGCAGTCAATGTTTATATAATGACTATTAATGTTTTCATAATTAAATGCTTCCGTGTTATAACATAATTGCGAAAAATTTATAGTGAATTTCAGGCTTGCTACGGGATTCGGAACTACAATTCCCATTCCCTATCGCCGGTCGCGGCCCTCGTTTTGGGTCGTGACAAAGTTGGATATGGACGATTGACGAGTATCACTCTGAGCTACAATTGTACCAATGTTTTCAAACGATTTAAAGCAAAAGAATTTGAATCGAAAAAAAAAGAGTTTGAAAGACTGGTGCACCAGCAATGTTTGAAATGTATTTGTTTTGTAAGAAAGTCAGATGTAAAGCCCTGCGACAACAATAATAAAAGATTCTTGATAAACAAGAATGAACGTATGTGATAAAATACACCCCAATATAAGAATGAAGCCCTAATGATAATAAATATTATTGCAATTTATCGATGCAAGACGTGTAAGATATTGGTAAGGTACCTAAGATTGGTGCTTACCCAAGTATGATACGGGGTGAAAGTACAACATCTAAAGCGAGAAAAGAAATGGTATAGATCTGAGGATGATATGGGCCATAGGAAAAGACCATATAAGGGTAAGAACGATTAAAAATATACGCGTACAATACTTAAATACTCGATGAGAATAAGCGAGAAGAGGAGTAGACCGTAATAAGGTAGGCTAACTGAAAGATGCCTAATGTAACAATTTACAAGATGGATTCAATATAGCCGCAAGCGAAAGGAGCCAAGCAGATAAGTTTGACATAAGTCTAGGTTCGACCTCACTGATAGGTCAGGTGACAGTAAGAGTCCAATATAAAGATATACGCGCAATCAAAGATGCAATACGTTGACAAATGCGAGAAGGGAGTAGGTTTACCTCCTATCGATAAACGATATCGGAGATATCGAAACAAGAAGTATAAGAAGATCAAAAAAATACGATAAGACGAAGACAATAACTTCAACGGACGATGATAAGGGAATCAATAGTCATATGTTTGTAAGAACCAAAACGTATCATGTACAACATGTACATTGGATTGAGATGGATAAAGTGATCGAAAAGTATTATAATAGCAATGATGAAATGATCGAGAAACATAATAAGGAAAGGATTACATCAAATAATGGTAAAGGTATTACCAGTTAGATATGGACGATTGAAGTTATAAGATCAAGAGATAAGAAGCACACCATGAAAGGTGGACGCGACACATGTTAAGGAACATATAGAGAGCATTCAACTTCATGAGATTCAACACCAGAGGACCATGAAGTATTGCATTGGTATAAACGGAAAAATTTCCTATATATCATCAGGTCTTGATAAGGATTTCAGATAAACGACTGTATAAGTCTAATAGTTGACTAAGTTATTAAATGGATAATTAGAGTATCGTGACGAAAGCATAGAAAGGAAAAGATAAGATGAGAAATGTCAAAGAAAGATGA
The DNA here is from genome assembly GCF_937616625.2 of Mercurialis annua. NCBI lineage: Eukaryota > Viridiplantae > Streptophyta > Magnoliopsida > Malpighiales > Euphorbiaceae > Mercurialis > Mercurialis annua. The sequence continues at coordinate 38,008,441 of NC_065574.1, read as the reverse complement.
CGTCGATTCCCGATAAACTTTAATAGTTTATATGATGCAAAACAAAGATAGAGACTATCAAGAATAGTACAACCTAACAAGAAAATGTTAGGATTAAGATAAAGATTTGAAAAAAAAAACAGTCGAAAGAAAACCGATAGAATTATTATGGAATAATAATTCATCGTGAATATCAAAGAACGCAAACAACAAAAGGACAAGGAAAGACATTAGTTTGGAATAAGAAGTGCATGGTAGTTATAACATATTGAGAAATAAATCGAGATAAAGAAGGAAAAGTAAAGGAACGATGTTAATCGAGTATAAGATAATAAGTTACGTATTGTTTAATTCAGACAAATATCGTAACCCGAATATCAAGGGATAAGGTTCGAGATAAGATAAAGGATCAACCTTATACTTAACAAGAAAAGTATAAGTACATGTTAAGTATAAACGTTAAAGGAATCTTTGAAATGAGATAAAGTTGGAATTTGTGATAATAAGGCGCAGTTCCATAATCAACCTATGAGGCTATGATTCGGGCTAAGTTTGGACCCCGAGATTCAATTATTTTTAATCGGAGTGAATGAATATAAATAGATGGTGTTGCATGGAGTAAATTTGGATAGTTAATCATGGAATCATTTGATTGGATTGATTGTGTTTCAAGCACAAAAGTGAGCGACAGACATAAGTTAATCGACGGGTAAAAGTGTGGCTAGAAGCCAACTTCGAGGATGGTTTCGAAGGTCAAAGAGATGTCGGAATGAATTCGACTCTTCACAAAAGTTATAGAGGAAGTATCAAAATATAAGAATACCGAATTTAATTCAGAGTTAAACGTTTTTAAACGCTTGGTTCATCGACTTGAACAGCGACCTATAAGACCTGCAAGTGTAGTCTCAAAACTACCTCAAGGAGGCGATTTCAACGCAAGTTTTCGACATCATCGAGGATTATTTTTGACTCGATGTTCAAATAAAAGTTGGAGATAGCGTTGCGTACTATAAGTTTATTAATTTTGTTTGACAAACAAGCTACTCGATATAAGCGATTTTAAGTGTCAAAGTTGACCAGAAGAGCAATTTTGGATAAGTTTAAAATAACTTAAAATATTAAGTTATTCAAATAAATTATTCTAAATTAATCAAATTAAGATTTTGATTAGTAGCTAAAGGTATTTAAAGGACGTTTTAAGATGGTATCAAATATGATACGCTACAAATACGACTCGCAAGGAATTGCGAAGAAACGACGAATAAACGTTAAAGAATATCAACACTAAGAAATGAGAAGATGCGGAAAATTGGCCAACGACAGAATGGAGATTCGAAGTACATTAAAGAAGATCCAACTGTACTGAAAAGACGTATAAGAAACAGCTACAAACGGACTGGAAGGATGTGTGATAATTGAAATGACAAGTTTACGCACCATCGTGATGATAAAGTAAACGATGTAAGGAAATGGTAAGATCTTTACCAGAAAAAGAATTATAGAAAAATTCGAGGACGAATTTTTATAAGGGGGGAAGAATGTAATACCCCGTACGTTTGGCGTTACCAAAGTAGGCCAGGTGTCCGATTTTAAATAATGAAGCGGCTAGAAAAGACGTTATCGGAAGGATATAATAAGAAAATATTTAAAGAAAGACGAGAATAGGCTGATATTTAAATTTAAATAAGAAATTTCAATATTTATAATGCCTAAATAGTTTTACGGGACTAATGAAAATCGTAAGAAAAGTTGGAATTTAAAATAAGATTAAGTTTCTGAAAAAGTGAAAAAAAAATAGAATTTTAATGCCCGAAGAATATAATTTAAATAAATTATTGAAGGGAATTAGTATTTAAGAAAATAATATCGATTATTTGGATATCGATATTTGCTCAATCAAAATAAGGACGGAAAAATAAGAAAAATAAGCGTTTTAACTCAAATTGGAAATTGAGCGTTTTTGGCCGATAATTTTTAAAAATAGATTGTCGGAGTATAAAATAATGAGGTAGAGGAATACTATTATTTATTTGGATATAAATAATATAAAGTTTATCGAGCTTGACCGATTAAGTGATCGAAGGACTAAATTGGACGAAAGAAAAGTTAGAAATTGAAACTTGAGGAGGTGGATTTTTCAAGGATTAAAGTAGAATCTTTGCCATAAATATATATAGCCTAAGAAATTGATTTTAGCTCAGCAAATACATAATTATCTCAGCTCCAAAATATCATCATCTTCCTCATTTGAAGCTCAATATGTAACAAGATTTCAATTAGCCATAACTCCTTCATTTTAACTCGGAATTGATCGATTTTTGCGGCAACGGAAAGAGGAGAGGATTATCTACTGATCTAATACTTCAATTTAAGATAAGGATGATATTTGAGTTTCTGTAATTTGGGATTTAAGATCAGTTCGTGGTTGAAGGAGATAATTGATTGGAAATCATATTTGTTTGATGATTAGGTGATCGATTTGGATGATTTTTGTTGCGTTGGAACAAGGGAATGATAACCTACTGATTTGGCATCAAATTCAGGTAATAAGCCCTATTTGTAATTAGGGTTTTGAAAGTTTAGGGCTGTTCATGTTAAGCTTAGTGATGATGATGTGTTTAAACTTAAAAATGATGTTTATGACATGAAATTGGTTAGTTTAAGTTAAGTTTGTGGATTGATAATTGGTAATATGTAAATGTAATAAGGGAGGAAAAGGTGGAGAATAAGGGGGCTGATGCCACCCTTCCCCAAGGCTTAAACTCGATTGGTTTTATGAAAAACGTCAAGCTACGGAGCTAGAATCGAATCGTAACGTAAAAACTGTTTTTGCACGAAAAGGTTAGGAATGTTGTGATGGATTTAGATTGATAATCATAGCATGATTAGAGGCTGAAATATATGCTATAATGTTAAGTTAATAGGTTAGTTTAATCAACCAAACGTTAAAAGAGATAACTTAATAATTTGATGATGTTGCTGAAATTATTGCGCTGCGGAACAGCCATATTGCGAGGGTAATATCTCAAGTTACGTAGCTCCAAATTAAGTCCCGTTTATTGGTACGGAAACTTAAGGATGTTGTCTATAAATGTCTAAGATTACGTTTCTGTTAATTCAGCCTCTAAGTTGTTCATATATACCAGAACATTTTACTGCGCAAAACTGCCCTGCAGTTTTAACAGCCCCCGTTATTAACTTCAGAGCCAAATTCTGACACCTTCGGGTGCTAATCTTAGTCTGAGACCTAAATAAAAGTTGTAGGAGACGTTCTGAAATTTAAGAATGTCAATTTTTTTTAGGGGTCAGATTATTTTAAGTATACGGTTTCAATAGCCGAAGTTGGCTAGAAACCTAGTTTTGGATATAGTTAGATTGTAATTAATTCAAGTTATTATCGAATTTATGTAGACTTGATGAGGCGACTACCAATGGAACTCGGAATTTACAGAACGCGACATTGCTTAGCTATTATCAAAGATTATGGATAGCAAGCGGTGAGTATATTTTACTCACTCTTATTATCGTATTAAAAACTATTTTATATATACTATATATATTATTATTATTAAATGCATCGCATTAGTTATTTGATTTGGATTGTTGGTATATGATTGAATTATATTCAACTTGTTTGTTTATGGATTGATTGTTTTGTATATGGCTGATTGTATTGTTTTGTATATGACATCGATGTTTATTTGCAAGTGTGAATTTGTATACAATCCGAAGAAACGAGCTACCTATTGGGCATCAATAGGCCGTGTAATCACCGGTATTTATAAGAGTCTAGATATTCGTACAGTGAAACGTTTGATATGAGCTCATTAAATGTTGATCATATTTATGATTATGAAATGGAATATGTTTGGGTATCGGAAAGGAGGATTATAATTTTGGCAGATACGAGGTAACTCGGTCGAACTATCTCGGGACCCGTATCTGGTGGGTAACTCGGTCGAACTATCTCGGGACCCACAACTTGGGATTAAGCGGTGGCATGAGTAACTCGGTTGAACTATCTCGGGACTATGCCACGTGGTAGCGAGTAACTCGGTTGAACTATCTCGGGACGGCACCACTTGGATTAAAATGATTTTATTCGAAGACGATGCATATTAGGAAAGGTTAAGGAGATTAAGATTAAGGTTTCGATCGGATCAAATACTTGTCTTAAGTGAACTGTTGCAATTACTGTGATTGTATACGTTGGAACTGTTTGAAAGTAAGATTGTATAAATATTTTAAAAATGTTTTTAAAATGCGATGCTTATTTTGATAATATGGTAAGTAAAGTATAACTCACTCAGCTTAACAGCTGACCCCCCCCCCCCCAATAGTGTGTTTTTCAGGTACCTAGATTCTGAACTTGGCTAGAAGTCCGTCTTTGACTGGAAGTCCATTTCGAGATGTAGACTCCCGACTTCCATTGTTGCTGCAGTAGTGTAATGTCTGACCAGTGTCGTGGCCTAGTACATTAATATGTTTTTCATTGTTTACAGTTGTTGTCAGCGTGTTTATGTTTGTTTTGGCTACGATTGTCATATTTATTCCACGGAGGTAAATTCCTGTGAGGTGTTTGTGACACTAGTATATATAAATGCTTCCGTTTGTAAAGTTTTTGTATGGTTGTTATTTGCGAAAACGTCTTAGCGGTTTTCAGGCTGGCTACGGGTTTTGGAAGTACAATTCCCATTCCCTAGCGCCGGTCGCGGCCCTCGATTTTGGGTCGTGACAGTAATTATAGCGATTTTTCAATATTGGCTTTTCGTGCCAATTTAGCTTAAGTTACGTTTTAACTTTTAAAAGTATTTTTAACTTATTGTAGTTGACCAATTGTTTGCAATTTGGGTTACTTAGATTTAAAGATATTGAGTTCCGTTTTGAAATTAATTTTTATTTTATCAAGGTTTTTTTTAATTATAAACTATGATTTATAATTTGGATACTATATTATTTTATAAAAGTTGTTTTTAGAATTATAAAGTTGGGTTTATATTTGATAAAGCGTTTGGTTTTGGTTAGACTTTGGTCACCCAGCAAGAGGGAAGAAGCTTGGTAAATAACTCTGGTGACTCATTGATATGAATTTTAACTTGGGTTATCATTTAATAAGTATTTAAATAATATTTTTTTAAACGGACTTTTAAGCGAGAATTCAATATACTTGACTTGTTGTTGACTGTATAATTGCTTGAGTATTTCGTTTACTCTTATTGGCTTTACCTTAATTTGTTATTTGTGCTAGTCTTATGTGGTGTCTAGTACTCTATAGAGTTAGGGTCCGTTTTTATTTATTATTTGTATTTGTTTAGACTCGTTGACTGTTCGTGCTTTTGAGGCGAACCGAGTTTAGGCTGCTTGCCAGGAGTTTTCACGTGGATTAGCAAGAAGTGAGTTTATATCGCTATTTACCGCTTTATTAACTAAATTTTATTTTTGCATATGTATGTGTGTGTGTATATATATATATATATATATTGTATACACATCTTTCGAACCTTTTTCGGCATTATGGATCTGAATTGGAACGGGCTACTCTATGGGCATCATCGAGACTGCGTGCACCGGTATATGATTATATAATATTGAGGTAGGTTTTAGATAAGTCTCGCCTTAGTGAGGGCTCCGGTGGAAGATACTTCTCCTGGGACTCACATATTTTATTTGAGTGATAGTCGGGTATCGGTTATGAAGATACGTCTCACCGACATCACAACTGGATTTAGATATTTATGGTTTAGGGTTTCAATGCTTATCCAAAATGATAAATTGCTTTACAAATGTTTTAAAAGTGTTTTAAAGGTTTTGACTTAATAAATGTAAATAGTTTTCCCAAATTTTTCCAGGGTTATGATTTGAGCGAGTTAGATGGTCTCCGATTCTTTATTTCATCGGAGGTTTACATTATTTTATTAAAACTATTAAACTGATTTTATTCTTAGACCACAGTAGTAATTAGAAGTCGTACTTGTCTAATATATGTTATCATAATTATACAATTGATTTAATTGTTGTTTTGACATTAATATAATATCTTGGGTTAATAAATTTTTATGCTATGTTGGGGACTCGGAATTGATAGAGCATTTATTACATAAATGTTGTATTTTATGAACTGCTAGAACTAGGCTGAAGTCTCGGTTACCTCCGAGCATTGGTTTCTTGCAAGTTATGTATTTATAAGGTTATCTGTTAGATTAGATACGGGTTTTGGTACAACCATACCCATACCCTAGTGCCGGTCGGATCTATGAAAATGGGTCGTGACACAAACATTACGAAAAAAATTCAAATGTTTCACCTTTTTAGCAATTTAAGCCAAACGTTTAAAATGTTACGAAACCAATTCAAACGTTACAACGTTACGGAACAAATCCAAAAGTTTCATCTTTTTAGCGATTTAAGCCAAACGTTCAAAATGTTACGAAACAAATCCAAACATTTCACCTTTTATGTGATTTAAGCTAAACGTTTACAAACATTACGAAACAAATCCAAAGATTTCACATTTTTAATGATTTATGCCAAACGTTTACAAACGTTACGAAATGTTTCCCCTTTTTAGCAATTTAAGCCAAACGTTTACAAACGTTACGAAACAAGTCATAATGTTTCCCTTTTTTAGCAATTTAAGCCAAACATTTACAAACGTTACGAAACGAAACCAAATGTTTCCCCTTTTTAGGATTTAAGCCAAACGTTTACAAACGTTACGAAACAAATCCAAACATTTCACATTTTCTGCGATTTAAGCCAAACGTTTACAAACGTTAAGTACCAAATTCAAAAGTTTGTAAACTTTACGAAACAAATCCAAACGTTTCACCTTTTTTGCGATATAAGCAAAACGTTTACAAACGTTACGAAACTAATCCAAACGTTTCACCTTTTAAGCGATTTAAGCCTAACGTTTACAAAATGTTACGAAACAAATCCAAAAGTTTCACCTTTTTAGCAATTTAAGCCAAACATTTAAAACGTTACGAAACAAATTCAAACGTTTCACATTTTAAACGTTTACAAACTTCACGAAACAAATCCAAACGTTTCATATTTTTCGCAGTTAAAGCCAAACGTTTACAAATGTTTCGAAACAAATCTAAACGTTTCACCTTTTTAGTGATTGAAGCCAAACGTTTACAAACGTTATGAAACAAAACCAAGCATTTCGCCTTTTTAGCAATATAAGCCAAACATTTACAAAAGATACGAAACAAAACCAAATGTTTCACTTTTTTAGCGATATAAGCCAAACGTTTAAAACGTTGCGAAACAAATCCAAATGTTTCCCCTTTTTATCAATTTAAGCCAAACGTTTACAAACGTTACGAAACGAAACTAAACGTTTCACTTTTTTAGCAATTTAAGCCAAACGTTTACAAATGTTACGAAACAAATCCAAATGTTTTACATTTACTGCGATTTAAGCCGATCATTTAAAAACGTTACGAAACAAAACAAAACGTTTGGATTTATTTCGTAACTATTAAACATTTGGATTGGTTTTGTAACATTTTAACCTTTTTGCTTAAATCGCAAAAAAGCTGAAACGTTTGGATTTGTTTCCTAACGTTTGTAAATGATTGACTTAAATCGCTAAAAAGGTGAAACGTTTGGATTTGTTTTGTAACGTTTGTAAACGTTCGGCGTAAATTGCTAAAAAGGATAAACGTTTGGGTTGGTTTCGTAATGTTTGGCTTAAATCGCTAAAAGTGGAAACGTTGGATTTGTTTTGTAACGTTTTGAACGGTTGGATTGGTTTTGTAACGTTTCAAATGTTTGGCTTAAATCGGTAAAAAGGTGGAACGTTTGGATTTGTTTCGTAACGTTTGTAAAGGTTTGGTTTAAATTTCTCCAAACGTTTAAAACGTTTCGAAACAATTCCAAACGTTTAAAATTTTATGAAACAGAACCAATCCAAACGTTTCTCCTTTCAAACGATTTAAGCCAAACGTTTACAAACGTTACGAAACAAATTCATACGTTTCACATTTTTAGCAATTTAAGCCAAACGTTTACAAACGTTACTTAACAAATCCAAACGTTTCCCCTATTTAGCGACTTATGCCAAAAGTTTACAAACGTTAGGAAACAAATTCAAACGTTTCACCTTTTTTAGCGATTTGATCAAAACTTTTGCAAACATTACGAAATAAAACAAACGTATCACCTTTTTAGCGATTTAATCAAAATGTTTACAAACGTTACGAAAGAAATTCAAACGTTTCACCCTTTTAGCGATTTAAGCAAAATATTTAAAACGTTACGAAACCAATACAAACGTTTAAAACGTTAAGAAACAAATCCAAACGTTTCACATTTTGAGGGATTTAAGCCAAACATTTAAAACGTTAAGAAACCAATCCAAACGTTTATAATGTTATGAAACAAATTTCAACGTTTCATTTTTTTAGCGAGTTAAGCCAAACGCTTAAAACGTATCAAAACAAATCCAAACGTTTAAAACGTTTCGAAACAAATCTAAACGTTTCACTTTTTAGTGATTTAAGCCAAACATTTACAAAAGTTACAAAACAAATCCAAACGTTTCCCATTTTTAACGATTTAAGCCAAACGTTTACAAACGTTACGAGACAAATCCAAACATTTACAAATGTTTTGAAATAAAACCAAGTGTTTCACCTTTTTTAGCGATTTAAGCTAAACGTTTACAAACGTTACGAAACATATCCAAACGTTTAAAACGTCACGAAACCAATCCAAACTTTAAAACGTTACCAAACCAATCCAAACATTACGAAACCAGTCCAAATGTTCAAAACGTTACGAAACAAATCTAAACTTTTAAAACGTTACGAAACAAATCCAAAAATTTCACCTTTTTTGCGATTTAAGACAAACGTTTAAAATATTACAAACGTTATGAAAAAATCCAAACGTTTATAACGTTTCGAAACAAATTCAAACGTTTAAAACGTTACTAAACAAATCCAAACATTTGGATTTGTTTCGTAACGCTTGCAAAAGTTTGGCTTAATGTAATACCCCATAAAAAATTTAAATTTATTTTTATGAGTTTCCGGTCTAATTTTAAAGTCGTTTGCGGATTTGTGGTTTGAATCGTGATTCGATTCAGGTTCGGTTGGTTTTGGGTCAACAAAATTTTGGTTGGAATCAAGACCATGTTATTTTTTTTGGCAACAGGTTTGGCTATTTTCTAAGCCTGATTTTTGGCTATTGGTTTAGTCCGTTTAAACCTGTTATTTGCTGCGATGTTAGGATAGATTTTTTCCCTATTTTTATCCATTCTCAACCGTAATTTCTTCCCCTTTTATTCGTCAAACCCTTGCCGACATCTACACTCCTTAATTCACTAAATTCATTTGCATCAAATCCCTCAAAAGATCAGCTGATATTCGGTAAGTTTTGTTCTTCGTTACTCTATTTTTGCTGAAAATGGTACTTTTGTATTTTGATTCGTTCTCTTCCATCATAGCTTTATTTGGAGAACCGTTTCATCTCAGCCGTTGTAGACTCGATTCTCTACAATCCCCGAGTTTGAGAATTCAAAATGGTACGTAAATAATTATGTTACAATCGCCATCGTCTCACCGTTTTCTATTATTCTTGACTGTTTCCTTTCACCTTCTTTTCTACCGATTACTGAAGCTATGTTAGGGTTTGATTCTTCTTATTTGGTGACCTTAATCTAATGAGTCTTTACTGTTATTGTTTCGTTTGAGGGTTGTTTCAAATCTCTTGAGTTTGCATGGTTGTTATTCATGATTCAGATTATTTTCTTGTTATTTTTACTTTGGTTGTTTTGCTACTATATCTTCTGGGTTCTGTCATTAAGTTATTAAAATCATGTTGTTATGTTCTTGTCTAAGGACTTGATTTGATTTTGCTTTGTTATGATCCGAGAGTTTTTATCGATATTTTATGATTATCGATTTCGGTTTTGTTATTATGTTGAGGTTGGAGGATTGTTACTGGTTGTGTTTTCAAAAACTGATTAGGTGATTTGATTGTTTAATGAGTTAGGATGATGGTTGATGAATGTTAGATAATTTGTTGTTCATGATTTCTTTATTGGCTACTGTTTTTTTTATGGTTTGTTTAAATTTGAATTTTGGGTTGGCGGGTTAGCCTTGTTCATGCGGAAGGTATTGGTATGGCTTTTGTTAAGTTTGATTGGTAGTGGTGGTCAATTGGCCATTTGAGTCACTCACTTTTTTGTTTTAATAAATTAAATTTTTGAAGTTTATTTTCTAATTACTCACATTTTATCTAACGTTAATTATTTTTGATTTAAATCTACGGATTTAGTTTCGATTTATAAATTGGCAATTTGATAACTTTACATTTTTCTTAATTTAAATTAGTTTGATAATATTATTATTTATTGTTTATAATAAATTGATAATATTATTATTTATAAATTACTTTGACAACGTTATTTTAATTACTAGAGTAATGTTATTTATTATTTAATTTATTTCGATTATTATCACTAATTTATAATTAATCGGGTAGCTATTAATTTTGTAACTTTTGACTAGACGTGTCAATTGGACGTTTTAAGATTTTAACGGTTTTCTTAATTTACTTTAATTAAGTAAATCATTAGTAACTATTGGTTACTTGAGTTATAATTTATAGAGTTCCGATTTAAATTTTGATTATTATTTTATCAAAATTGTTTTTATATTTATAAACTATGGTTTATAATTGGATATAAATATATTTATTTTATCAAAGTGATTTTTGGGAATTATAAACTCTGGTTTATATTCTGATAAATATTTTGAGTCGGGTTAGACTTGGGTCACCCGACATGTGAGGTAGCTTGGTAGTTATTGGTAACTCGGCTAACCCAGTATTTGAGGAATTAATTTTATTTATTATTTAATTATTAAATAAATAATATTTTTTGGAACGGATTTTAAAGCGGAAACTCAATGGACTTGATTTATTAATTTTTTTGAGTATTGTGTTACTCGATGTGGTTCGTGTTTTGGCTTGGGTCTTTATGTAATAAATTGACCATTCTGTTCTGGCTATTTTTGTGCTTGGGTTGGTATTGTGCTAGTCCTATATGGTGTCTAGTAATCTCTAGAGTTAGGGATTGATTTTTAATATTGGTTTTTACTTTGTTCTTAGACTCGTCGACTACTCGTGCTTCTGAGTCGAATCAGGTGTTGTCGCTTTCCAGGTTTTCACGTGGATTAGAAAGTAGTAAGTTTGTAGTGCTATTTACCGCTTCATTAAGTACCGCAATTTATTTTAGCATTATAAATGTTTTCGAACTGTTTTAAGCGATTATGGATCTGGATTGAAACGAGCTACTCGATAGTCTTGTATCGAGACTGTGTGCACCGGTAAGTACTCTGAGATCGGCAGACTAATGTCTTGCTTACGCTGGTATATGACGAGGATTTGTTCCCGTCCACTTTGGGTTTTTCAGTCTGCTATGTCATGCTTACGCTGCGATCATTTCAATACTGCTATTTCATAATCATATATTATATTAGTATACAAGGATTTGATTTACGGGTTTTAAACTTAATAAATATAAATAGCATTGCGAACTCATCTCAGTATATCTGATCCCCGTTGTTTCCCCATTTTTTCAGGTTTATATTTTGAGCGAGTCTGCTGATCTCCAAATCTTTATTCCTCGGAGGTTTATTTTATTTTTAATTAATTGTCAAACCTATTTTATTCTTAGACCGCAGTAGTAAACTAGAAGTCTTTATTATTCTAGTTTGTTTGTCGGATTGGTATGACCGGATTTATTTTATGCTTTGGCATTATTATTAGGTTTACTCTGGTTATTTTTATTTAATGGAAGTACTTTACTTAAACTGTTAGTTTAAGTTGGAGTCCTGGTTGCCCCCGAACATTGGATTTTATGCAGGTTTATATGATTGGTAGTTTTCCGCAACACTTGCTACGGGTTTTGAAACCAACATATCCTTACCCTAGTGACAGTCTCTATCTATAAAATTGGAACGTGACAAACTTGGTATTGGAGCTTTGGTTTCAAACCAAGGCCATTTGCATGCTATGTGTTTACTCTGTTAAGTCTTTAACGAGTCATAGGTACTTCTGCGGAATTAGGATTCATGTCTTATCTTTTTAAACGTCATCTTTTAATTTTAAACTTTCTGCCTATACCGATAGAAATGTGTCGAGTCATTCATTTTTATGTCTTGATTTGATGCTAATATTTTTGATGTTGATGATGTTTCACTTGGGTGATTTTGATTGCTTTTGATTTCTCGGGAAATCTTATTTTGGTAATTTGCTTTAATTTATGCTTGGGCATGATGTTACTTTCCTTATCATGTTGATGATGCGTTTTACTGGATGATAATATTTTGATCTTATGCCTTTAATGAAATTATTGACGTTGATTTATTTTGTGAGTACTTATAGCTTTAGCCGTGAGTTTTGATTGCTAAAAATAATATTTTGTGAGGTTTTAGCATTGTTTTGGGTTCGAATGAATTTTTTTTGGCCGAAAAATCTTTATCACGTTTTGTGGATTATGTTGATGACCACGTATTAGTTTTAAATTACCTTGAGGAAATTATCTTTTGCCTAACTGGTGTTTTGACGCAAATAGTCAAATGGGTAGTCTGGACACGACACCCTAAAATACTATTTTAATATTTTGCCAGTAAAAAAAATTAAAATTCATGTATTTCAAATCCTTACATTTAACTAATGATTGCAAAAGGGTTATTCTTTTGAAATAAAATGAATTTCTCATATTTAAATTTTAAAGGTTACATCTGAATTGTTGTTTCCAAAACGACTGTTTTTGAAATAAAATTATTTTAAAAGGGAATACCATTTTGACATTTTAATATTACATTTGTGGTTTTACCATTTTTTAGATTTTCAATACTTTGATGTTGTTGGTCTTGTGCTCGATTTGCTAATTTTGATTGAAGCTTGTGTTTCTGGAAAGGTTGTTAAAGAAAAAACTGTTTTCTCACTTGGGCGATGAGTTTGATGTTGTTATTTGGGTGACGTCGAGCTTCTTCTTTTGAAAATATTGAAAATTGTTTTAAAATGCGTTTTTCCGGATTTGAAAATGTGTTGTATACGTTTTATAAATGGTTATTGTGGGTTTGACTTGGATCACCGGAATTTGGAGTTGAGCTTGGAAGTTGTAATCACTCGGCTAACTCGATGATTTTAAATTGAGGCATTGGGAACAACTTTTAACCATTGATTTGTAAATAGGTTTTTCGGAAAATGATTTTTAAAACTTTGGGGCTCGACATGAATTTGAAATCTATTTTTGTAAATTTTATCTTTCGAGATGGGTTTTGATGCATACTTTCGATCAATATCTTTATTTATTTTGATCCGATTTGACGTTTTGAGCATGTTATATTATGATTTAATATTTTGATCATTTCTGGGCTGTTTGAGTTGTTACCATGTCTGTAGGAATTCGTTGACCATATAAGATGTTCTATGCTCAATCCCTTGAGATTTATATTGCTTAACAATCCTAATGAGTAATTGTTTTACTGCGAGATGTTTAAGTGTTATTATTTTTGTCTCTCATGATTGATTAAGTTATGCCATATCAGTTATTGACCTCGTTGGCCTCACTGTGTGAAGTATCACGTGAGGGTATCTTTCGTTACTTATTTTAACTTTTGCGTTGGTGTCGATGTGCGATTCGAACCTTTATTTTGACCTTGCGATTAGTTTAGATGTTATAATTTGTTTAGCCAAATCTATAGTTTGAACTCTGGAGAATTTTAGGTGATTAAATTTGATATCAAGGAATTTGAGGATCAACTCTTCGGATTAGTAGTAAATCGTGTTTATGAATCTATCTTTGTTAGAGGAGGGTGATTTGAGTTATATTACTCAGTACTGATGGAATAATTCTGCTCGTAAGTGTTTGGCTCGTGCGTTAAGCTTCGAGCGTTAGGCGTTTCAAAATTGGGTCCGTTGTGGAAATTTAGAGTGCCAAATTTTTTTCGGCTTTTGACATTCTAGAAAAGGATGTGGAAACTGTGTTTCGAGGTTGATCAGTGTAGTAATACACTGGTGTTTTCTTTAGGTAGATCGGTGGGATGCCGAGACTGGTGGGGCTATGAGGGCGGTCCTGTTACATTGTTTTCTCTAGAGAATTTTCCAATTTAATTTTGAGGTGGAATTCGTTGTTAGGTAAAAATTTTGTTTCGTCGTTGAATTGAGTCATTCGTTAATGACGATACAAACTGGTGGACTAGGATAATGGAGATGGGAAAATATGTCAAGATGGACGAGTGCACGTCTCGCAGATTGTAATGTCTAGAAAATGTTTCGAAGGAAAATTGATTTCAGATGTTAACTTGTTAAAGTAATTGAAATGTTTTTACCACGTAATTGTGCCCAGACATGTCATGAACATGCATTTGAAATGCCACGAATAGGAAACTGCATTGAGCATTGAGTATGATCACTAATTAAAAGAGAAATAAATAATTGATACATGCATTTAGTACATTCATCACGACATTAAATGATTAGAGTTGAATGCAACTCTTTGGAGATGAGAGCTCTCATCACCCTAGCGCACAATTATGTAAAATAAATTTTATGAGTAAGACTTTTCAAGAAATATGTTTTGTTATAAACTCGCGAGTTATATTGTGAAAATGCTGTTTAAAAAGTCGATAAACTTCAAACGATTTTATCTGGTTAGTGTCTATACAAATACTCTGTGATGACGGTGGTGATTTAAAAGGTACATTGTAAGTATTTATTCTATATTGTTGGAGTATCAGTATTTGATAAATAGGAGATATGGTTATAAGGTTGCACTCGAGGTTTAGTTGTGGTAAGTGCGGGAAAAAAAATATTGAAATCAGATTAAAGGATTGTGTCAGCTTTGAGTATATAATTTGTGGATTCTTGATTTAATGAAATTGGTTATGCTCTGCGTGTTTATTTACACTGAAATACTTAAAAGAAATTTTGTTTTTACAGAGTCGACTTCTATTTTTTTGTTTTTTTAAAAAAATCTTGGTACCAGTATGGAATTATTTCGTAAACAAAGAGGTTCTTATTTGCAAAATTTATTTTTTTGCGAATGCGATGAAATTTATTCAGATTTGATTTGAAAGAGGATGTCAAGATTTTTCTAATTTAACGATTTTATAAAATTGTGAATTCATTTTGAAAGTGAGGTTCAGATGTGAATTCAAAATGAGAATGTTTTAATACATTGATTCATTTACGAAACTGGAGTACTTTGCCACATATTGTTTATTTTCGGTTTGAAAATAAAATATAACTTGAGATGCTATGATTTTTAAATAAAGATGGATGATATTATTATATAATATTTTATGTAAGCGGAAATTGTTTTTCTAAAAAATTTATTTTGATCATAACAAATGAACCGATTAATTTTGATCTGATCTACATGATCTTTTGTAGGATTTGAGGTTATAGTAATTGATAAAAAATATTTGAGGATGAAATATTTTATTGTTAGGAGTTTAAGTTATGTATTCTTTAGAATTGGTGTTCTTTCTTACGTCTGGGTTCGAAAAGTTGATGAAATTGTTGAACTGAGCTTAATTAGTTGAATCGAGACGATTCAAGTGGTATTTATTTTTCAGCCGTTATTTTGTGAGAGTATATGTAAACAAGACGACATCTTGAATTGCTTGTATGCTTGTTAGCGGGCGTTTTAAATTTTTTCATATGAGGTATTTGTTGTTGTGACCACTATAAGTGATATAGTGCATATGCGTTAAGAAATTTAAGATTATTTTCAGTGAAGAGTGTTTGTAGGTTTTCGGTTTGTAGCATTGGAGTTTAGCTTAGTAAGATTACAATTTGAATTTTGTGATTGTTCCTACACTTGTGGTGTTGCTTTAGTAGTCTTTGAGACTTGAGCTAGTTCGTTTAAAAGTAGGGTAAAAATCTTTGAGACTTTAGTAGTCTTTGAGACTTGAGCTAGTGCGAAACCAATCCAGTAGATATTGGCTAAGGTTTGAGGAATAAAAGGGGAAGAAATTAGGGTTGAGAAAGGATAAAAATAGGGTAAAAATATATCCTAACATCGCAGCAAATAACAGGTTTAAACGGGCTAAACCAATAGCCAAAAATTAGGATTAGAAATAAGCCAGACCTGTTGCCAAAAAAAATAACATGGTCTTGTTACCAACCAAAATTGGTTGAACCAAAATTTTGTTGATTCAAAACCAACCGAACCTGAATCGAATCACGATTCAAACCACGAATCCACAAACGACTTTTAAAATAGACTGGAAACTCATAAAAATAAACATAAAAAATTTACGGGGTATTACATTCTCCCCAACTTATTAAAAATTCGTCCTCGAATTTACCTCAACCAAAATAACATAAAAACAATTATAGCATTCACAAAATCACATATAACTCAAAAATATGGAGTAATGTGTCCTCAACGGAACGAAAGAAACAACTACGCATAACACATTCTAATTTCCAAAATCACTTTACTTCCAGGGGACAACTCAACGGAAACAAAATAAAACCGTATAATTCAACCTATTGTAAACAAAGTCGCAATATGGACAGATTTCCCGCGAACGATAACTTTCAAAGCACCACTCACATACCTCAAGCAATAACCACAGAGGGTAAAACTAACTTCGGCTTAACATTATCAATAAAACCCGACTTAGGAAAATTTGACCTCAAATTTAAAACTGATTTGAAAAATCGAAAGATCACCACACGCAAACGCGAACTTTTTTGAGTTCAACAATCTGGTACCTCATCGACTCTCTAAACACCACGTGTCAACGACTTAAAAATTCATTTTTCACAGTTTTAGCTATTTAAGCCAAACATTTAAAACGTTGTGAAACCAATCCAAATGTTTAAAACGTTACGAAACAAATCCAACGTTTCACCTTTTTAGCGATTTAAGCCAAAACTTTAAAACGTTAAGAGACCAATCCAAACGTTTAAAACATTACGAAACAAATCCAAATGTTTCTTCTTTTTAGCGATTTAATCCAAATGTTTAAAACATTACGAAACAAATCCAAACGTTATACCTTTTTAGCGATTTCAGCCAAACATTTAAAACGTTACAAAACAAATCCAAACGTTTTACGTTTTTAGCAATTTAAGCCAAAGATTGAAAACGTTACAAAATCAATCCAAACGTTTAAATGTTTCACCTTTTTAGCAATTTAAGCCAAACGTTTGGATTTGTTTTTTAACGGTTTAAACGTTTGTATTGGTTTCGTAACGTTTTAAACATTTGGATTTGTTTTTTTTCGTAACGTTTTAAACGTCTTAATTGGTTTTATAAACGTTTCACCTTTTTAGCGATTTAAGTTAAACGTTTACAAACGTTATGAAACAATCCAAACGTTTAATACGTTACAGAACAAATCCAAATGTTTCACCTTTTTCGCGATTTACGCCAAACGTTTACAAACTTTACGAAACAAAACCAAACGTTTCCCCTTTTTAGCAATTTAAGCCAAACGTTTACAAACGTTACGAAACAAATCCAAATGTTTAAAACGTTACGAAACCAATCCAAACGTTTCATCTTTTTAGAAATTTAAGCCAAACGTTTACAAACGTACGAAACAAATCGAAAAGTTTAAATTTGTTTCGTAACATTTTAAACGTTTGGATTTATTTCCTAACCTTTGAAACGCCAAACGTTACGAAACAAATCGCTAAAAAGGATTGGTTTCGTAACGTTTGTAAACGTTTCACCTCTTTAGCGATGTAATCCAAACGTTTAAAGCGTTTCGAAACAAATCCAAACGTTAAAAAAATTACAAAATAAATCCAAACGTTTAAAATGTTACGAAACAAATCCAAAAAAGGTTAAACGTTTGGATTTGTTTCGTAACGTATAGAACGTTTGGCTTAAATTACTAAACAGGGGAAACGTTTGGATTTGTTTCGTAATGTTTTAAAAGTTTGGCTTAAATCGCTAAAAATGTGAAATGTTTGGATTTATTTCTTAACGTTTGTAAACGTTAGGCTTAAATCGCTAAAAAGGTGAAACGTTTGGATTTTTTTCGTAACATTTGTAAAAGTTTGGACCTTTTAAAAAATTTAAGCCAAACGTTTAAAACGTTACGAGAACAATCCAAACTATTAAAGCATTACAAAAAAATCCAAACGTTTCACCTTTTTAGCGATTTAAGCCAAACGTTAAACGTTACGAAACAAATCCAAACGTTCCACATTTTTAAGGATTTAAGCCAAACGGTTACAAATGTTACAAAACCAATCCAAATGTTTTCCGGTTTTAGCGATTTAAGCCAAATGTTTACAAACATTACGAAACAAATCCAAACGTTTCAGCTTTTTAGCGATTTAAGCCAAACGTTTATGTAATACCCTAAATGATTAAATTGTTTAATTAGACCACGTGTCCAGTGTTGAGTCGCCGGAGTGGCGATATCGGAGGGATTTCCGAGAAATTAAGATAAATATTAAATTTTAGCAGGACGGTTCCGAAAGGATTATTGCGAGAGATTTAATATTATATTTCAGTTCTAAAGTTGGAATTGGAATTAGAAAGGAAAAATGTCAAGAAAAGTCTCAAATTAGAGTTCAAGGACTAAAGTGGTAATTTAGCCATATAAATCCCGAAGTGAAGATTATTTCGTCAAGCTCCGCGAAATTTTTATGGTATTTGTGGTAAACGCTTCGGGTCAATCGGAGACCTTTTAAAATTTGGACGCGGATGCATTTTGGGCTAAAATGTAATTTTTGAAAAGTTTAAGGGCTAAAGTGCAAATAAGCCAATTAAACCTCGAGAGTAGAAATTAGAGAGTATTCACGGAAAATAATAATTTTTGGAATCGTATTATTTATTTGGATGTAAATAATACGTATGTAATTGAGTTAAAGGGAATAATTAACCATCTGGTTAATTATTAAAGTTTAAAAGAGAAATGGTT
This sequence comes from Mercurialis annua, assembly GCF_937616625.2. Taxonomy (NCBI): domain Eukaryota; kingdom Viridiplantae; phylum Streptophyta; class Magnoliopsida; order Malpighiales; family Euphorbiaceae; genus Mercurialis; species Mercurialis annua. The sequence continues at coordinate 37,989,539 of NC_065574.1, read as the reverse complement.
TAAATTAAAGAAATGAAGGATTGATATGACAAATTAGCCAAACATATATATAACCAAATGAATCATATGGAATGATCCAGAAAAGTATCAGAGAGTGAGAGCGAAGGAGAAAAATGGCGATAACTACGATGGTTAATTATTTCGTAATGCTTTAATAGTTTGTGCCGTTTCTCGTCCGTTTCCGACGTTTCATAGCTCGAATTGATCGTATTTCAACGAGGAATCACGGTAAGCTTGACGTTTTACCCTTTGAATGGATGTATTTGGAGTTATATCGAGTTACAGTTTTAGGCCACGAAACGATTTTATCGTTTTAACGGTTTTAAGATTGAAATATAGCGTTTTGAACTTGGATTAAGTATTATTAACGCGTTTGGAGCGTTTTTACGCCAGAACGACCTGGGAATTTATTTTCCCAGGACAGTGTGCGCGGCACGCCCGAAAAGCGGGCGGTGCGCCCGCATATGCGGGGCGTGCGTCCGTAGCCCGCACAAGCCGGCGGCTCGCTCGCATTGTGGGCCCAAAGGACCAATTGGATAAGTTCGCCTCTATTAGACCTAATTTTCCGACTTTAAGAATGTTGGACACTAAAAAGGAAACACGACCCTAAAAATGAGAAATTTGGATATCGAACATAACTTGTTCGATTATGGTTTCGAGATATAAAGAACTTATGATTGAAAATTAAAAAACAAGAGATATAACGAATATCTCGACTAAGCTTTAGAACATGATCTAAGTTAAAAGATGTATTTAGAATAAGATCGTGTTAACTTAAGTTTTTAACTTAGGGTTTTAGTACTAAGTCTACGTTTATGAATTAAACGTACATGTAATTTGAATAAGTAACTGCCATATCGACGAGCTACCCGGCTGTCTAGCTGGAATAGCTACATGATCGGACAACATGTGGAGCTTACGCTTGCGGGACTGTAATATTGCATATTTGGATAGCGGCCACAGTGAGTTGCAATTTACTTTCGAGTATTATTTATAAAAGTTATTTTCATATATTATGAATCTATACATCGCATTTATAAAGTTTGAATGATTGTTTTTGAATTGAGATTCTAGTATGCGATCCAAAGAAACTGGCTACCTATTAGGTGTCAATAGGTTGTGTGATCACCACAGTCAGTCTAGTATGTTTAACGAGTAATGATGATTCGATATATATGCACATATGATGTGAACATGAATATGAGTTCGATACGAGTGAGAACTCGGTTACAGTGTAACCTGAGCCCCGTATCTAGTGGGTTGGACCGACACTTTGAGGTTTAGAGAGTGGTCGCAGCTGACGTGGTTGAGTGTGAACACTCCCGGGTTGGACCATTTGGATATCTTTATTTGAACATTCATAAGTTATGTCAGGTTTCAGGACTTTAGTTTCGAATGGATCAAGTACTTGCTTATATGTATTTTTGTATTATTTCTAGATTTGAAATGCGATGTTATGTTTTTATAATACCGTTAGTAATTTGCAAGCTCACTCAGTATTTCCCAAAATACTGACCCCGTCACAGTGATTTCTTTCAGGTGACTGGAGTCGGATCAGACTAATCCCTTTGTGCCAGAAGTCGATTGGCTTGCACAAAGTACGAGTTTGTACAGAGCTGCAGTAGTCCATAGGTGTCAGTATATGAGTAAAGTTTTGATTTATATACCAATGTCCATGAATGGAATTGGTCGTTTTTATGCGTTGATACAGGGCAATGCTGGATGTGAGACATTGCATTGTAAGACCCTAGTTCATGCAAATCATGTTGCGTTGATTTTCAGAAAAGAATTATGAGATTTCAATAAAAGTATTAATATTAAATAAAGAGTCTTTTTGATAACGTTTTTATATATAATAATGTGTTTTATTCGCAAAAAAAAAAATTATAGTGATCTTAGGCTTGCTACGGGGTCCGGAGATACCACTCCCGTTCCCTAGCGCCGGTCTCGGCTCAATAATTTGGGTCGTGAAAATTGTGGTATCAGAGCAGTTGTTCCAGTTACCTCTGCTAATATGTGTTTTGTCAGATAAGTGACCTAGGAACTACTGCAGCTATAGAGTGGAGTTCTGTCTGATCCAAGTAGTTTGCATTGTCTATTTTGCGATAAGTGTGATAGATTGGTTTGTGAAATACTTGTTTGTTTTTGTGACATGCATATATGAGATACATATGCATATTTTGTTTCGATATGATATGCATATGCGACATGCATATCCAGATGGAATTTCGGGAAGATGCAATGCCCCCTATGACAAGATTATAGTCGACGTTACTATGACTCGATAGTAACACGCATGCGGTTGGCATTGAATAATGCCAATATGCTGTCGAATTTGATCGATCGAAGTGTCAAAAAGAGAATGAAGAAAAAATGCAAAGTTACAGAAGTTGAAGAACTTGCCGGATACAGAGTTCAAATGTCACGACCCAAATTATTGAGCCGCGACCGGCACCAGGGAACGGGAGTGGTAGATCCGGAACCCGTAGCAAGCCTAAAACCAATGCAAATTTTTCGCGATTAAAACGTATTATTATATATAATACATTATCAGAAATCTTCTTTAAATAATATAATTCAATTATTAAAATATCGTGTTCCTTTTCTGAAAGCATTTGCGAAACAATTCTTAGAAACCAGGGTCTTACCGAGCGATATCTCATATCCAGCACCGCCCTGTTTCTGATCACAAACATCACCAATTCCACTCACGGCAATTGGTATCAAATTCAAACGGATAAACGTCATCTTTCTAAACAACTCATTTATAAAATTTATATCAGAGTTCACATTTTAAATACCGTTTGAAATCAAATCATAAATCTTATTTTGACACCTACTGACTAATGCAGCTCTAAGGACTCGTACTTTGTGCAAGTCAGAAGACTTCCAACACAAAGGAGATGGTCTGTCTGATCCGACTCCGATCACCTGAAATAAACACTGTGAGGGGGTCAGTATTTTGGGAAATACTGAGTGAGTTGGCATCTACTAACCGTATTATAAAAATATAACATCGCATCTTAAGAAAACAATATTATAAAACACATAAACATGTATTTGATCCGTACGAAACTAATATCCTAGCATGAGACACATTTCTCGAATAATCATTTATCATTCAACCCAATCGTAAATCTCAAGCTGTGAGTCCAACTCACTGGTGGGCCCAGCCCACTAGATACGGGAACTTCCAGACTACACCGTAGCCGAGTTCACTCTCGTATCGAATTCATATCATATCATACGTATCCAATCATTTCTCAAATGCAAACACACTAGACTGACTCAATACTGGTGATCCCACAGCCTATTGACACCCAATAGGTAGCTAGTTTCTTCGGATCGCATACTAGTTCTCGTATATAAAAATTAATAAAACATATAACATTTCAATCAATTGTATATAATGCTATGCGTGTAAACAATATATATATTTCTATAGAAAATAACTTTAATATATAATACGTGAAAGTAAAGTGGAACTCACAGTGACCGCTATCCAAGGCTGCATTACAATAATCCCGTAAACGTAAGCTCCATGCGTCGTTCTCGTAGCTATTCCAGCTCGTTAGCCTGGTAGCTCGTCGGTACGTCACTCACCTATTCACGTTACTCGTACGTTTAATTCATAAACATAAACTGAATACTAAAATCCTAAGTTATAAACTTAGGTTAACACGATCTTATTCTATATATGTCTTTTAACTTTGATCGTGTTCTAATACTTAGTCGAGATACTTGTTATATCTATTGTTAATCGACTTCCAATCATATGTTTCTTATATCTCGATATCCTAATTGAACACGTCATATTCGACATCCAAATTTCTCGTTTTTGGGGCTCATGTTTCCTTTTCAATGTCCGACACTCTTAAAGTCATAAAACGGGGTCTTAGCGGGGCGAAAATAACCTTTAGGTGCTTCGAATAAGTCGTGCGCCCGTATAGCCTTAATGCGCGCCCGCGCAACATAGTTGTGCGCCCGCGCAAAGTGATTGCGCGTCCGCGCAAGATTGTTACACGCCCGCGTAACATACTTACGCGCCCGCGTAAGATGGTTATGCGCCCGCGTAACATTTGTTACGCGCCCGCGTAACATTGTTACGCGCCCGCGTAACATGCTTACGCGCCCGCGTAACATAGTTACGCGGCCGCGTAGCTCCTCGACTCGTTTTCGGACTATTCCGACGTGCTTAAACTCGATTCCGTCATGCTCCTATTTCATTTTAACACAAACTCAACACCAAATTCATCAAAACGACACTAGAAACGCAATTACGATTCGTTCGACTCGTTTAAAATCAAAACAGCCCTTATTCTCTAATTTCAGAAACAAAAACGTCGAGGTTACCTTAATTTGAAGTTCAAAGATGATAGAGAATCGAATTGTGAATGAATCGATATAAAGAACACTCGATTTGGACGAGAAACGGCAAAACGGCGACGGATCGTAATCGATCGTCGAAAGATTCTGTAACCTTCCTTTTCTCCTTCTGATCTTTTCCCATTCCTTATGCGTAAGGAAATGTAACATATAAGTTGGAAAATTTGCCATTTTGATCCTTCATTTCTTTATCTTAAACCATTTCTCTTTTAAACTTTCTAATTTAACCAAATGGTTAAATTATTCTTTTAACTCGATTACTTACGTATTATTTATATTCATATAAATAATACTAACTCAATATTATTATTTTCCGTCAAAATCTTTTAATTACTATTCTCGAGACTTAATTAGCTAATTTACACTTTAGCCCTTAAACTTCTCAAAAGTTGCAATTTAGCCCAAAACGCATCCGCGTCCAAATTTTAAAAGGTCTCCGATTGACCCGAAACTTTTACCACATATACTATAAAACATTTCGCGGACCTTGGCGAAATAATTTTCACTTTGGGATTTATATGGCTAAATTACCACTTTAGTCCCTGAACTCTAATTTGGGACTTTTCTTGACATATTTCCTTTCTAATTCCAATTCCAACTTTAGAACTGAAATATAATATTAATCCTCTCGCAATAATCTTTTCGAAACCGTCCTGCTAGAATTTTTATATTTATCTTAATTTCTCGAAAATTCTTCCGATATTGCCACTCCAGCGATTCAACACTAGACACGTGGACCAATTAGACAATTTAATTATTTGGGGTATTACATTCTTCCCCCCTTATAAAAATTCGTCCTCGAATTTTCATATAACTCCTTGACTTAATTTAACCCTTAACCTTTTGAACTTCATTCATCACTCCATTACTGTACTTCTTGTAGATTAATGTTAACCGTCATTGATGACCTTTCATATCGTCTCCGTCTTTCATAGTGTTTTTAGCCATTTTCTTATGTACTATAACTTCTTACCTTTGATTGCTTCTCTTAATAATGCCTGATTATTACTAACGATAATCTCCACTCTTAAGCTTGTTCATTCGTATTCAAATGATGTAGATAATCCATTAGTTTGTACCTCTTAATCTTCTTTTATGATAATGTTTATCGTGTTCATATGTACTTATAACTTTTCGTTCTTGACTTCTTCCCTCTATCTACTCCGTTTAATCCTATCATCATTCCTTATTGAAAGATGTGGACATTCAACTAACCCGGGCTTCACTACTTATGTAGTTTCTTTCGTACTGCTGTTGTCACCATCTGATTGCTATCCGTCGTGCTGTTGGGAATCTAATCCCATTATCCACCATCCTAATTATCTCGTTATTTCGCTTTTCATAAAAAATTCTTTTGCTATCGTCGTTTTATCACAATCCTTCATGAGGTGAATTCTCATGACATATTCTCGTAAGGGTTTTGCTGTCCTTGTAAGGGTTACTTTGATCTTTTTCTTGCGTCTTTACTTCTCGTATACTCCTTTACTCATTGTATATTCATTGATCTACTTCCTTTTCTTAAGAGTGATGCACTATTCTTAAAACTTCTAGTCTTTTCTTTCTTTTCATCAATCTATCTTATTTTTCATTCTCCATAACCTTGGATAACTGTCTTTGTTATCATGTCCTGTACTTCCTCTTACGATCCTTGCTATCATCTTTTAAAGAATGTCAGTCTTACATTATGTTTCTTTACACCACAGTTGCCTGTGCTTCAATGCTTGATGTCCTATAGGAAAGAGATGTTTAATCTCTTTGTGAACCTTCTTGGTTTAGGCACAGCTGTTACGTATACGATCTCCGTATTAGAGGAGCAACGATTGTTGCCATATTAGAGTTTTATTCCCGATTTATTCAATGCACCATGTTTACTCCTTTCCAATGAGGATCCTTGATTCTCTTAACTCTTGTCGTCGTGGGTTGATTTTAACAATATCGTCACTGTCACCATCACCGTGTATCGTGTATACTATTATTGATCTTCAGATTCGTTAATCCATTATCTCATCTATCCAATTGCGCCCTCGTGTTCTCATGGAGATCTTTGTCTATCCTTCTAGCAAGTGTAACCATTCCTTACGACCTATAAGGCATGTTGATCCTTATTATCATTACTGTATTCAAATCCTTGTTGCCATATTTGGCATTTTACAATCTCTTCACATCAATCTCCTCTTGATATCAATTTCTCCTTTTAGTGAGTTCTCACTATGCGTCTCGTCATAATCCATCCTTTGGAATTCTGATATTAACTTTAGTATTAACTTTTAGGTTATACTCATCCTTAATTTCTCGTTTACCTTTTCGTTTCATCTTATCTATGTTCTTCCTTCTTTCGTCGTCTTCTTAACGTTGATCGTCTTACGACCTTTAAGGATGCTTTTAGCATTTATCGTTATAATTCACTATTCTTTTTCCGTTCTTCCTTTCAACATCGTATCTTAGTTTGACCTTTAATTCCCAAACTATTCTCTTTTCCATATCGTGGTGTAAGGTTTACTCTTTACTGTCCACGGTCTTGTTATTTTCACTTGTTACTCCCTTGACTTCTTGTTTTTAATTAACTAATAGGATTAATAGTCTTAATGCTATAACCCTATGGTACCTTTCTTGTGTTCCATATTCATGTTCTTATCATACGCCTCGATCGCCTTCTATTGCATTCTATGTGTTTCCCTTTCATCGCATCCTGTACATCGTATACCTCTTCTTTTTAGCATCTATAACATCGACCATGAGTGATGGTCGTAGCCTATGTCGTCTGAATTTCTCGACGTGATGCTCTCTCAATTGCTTCATATTACCCCATTATACCCTTACTGACATCTTAACTGTCAGTAAATCTGATCATATGTCTCTGTCCTCTTTATCCTTCTTTGTTTCTATGTGTCCGCGACTACATAGAATTCCATTTCTCTAATCTCCTTGTCAACTTTCCACGTGAATTTTCTCTTTTCTTTTCCTCGATCACTCTTATCGAGTTCCTTGCGACATACGCAGGTTATCCGTACTTTCTTAACACTTATTACCTTAAATGGTCTCTTATTATCCATGACCTGCTTTTGAATCCTTATATCTTATTATACATACCTCGTCTCTGCTTCCACATGGATACTTTCTTGTAGGTATCTTACTTCTACCTCTTGTCTCATATTTCGATCTATCTGATGTTACTTTCTTTAGTATAGCCCAGTTTTGACATTAAGTCTCCTCTTCACATCCTTTCACGCATTTATATGCATGAAGTTCCAATCACATACGAAACACGTTCGATGTTATATAATGTATCTTAATCCTTCATGATGATTCTGGTGATGCTGGATCCGGTCTTGATGTAGCCGGTCTGAGTGTGATCTTCAATCTACACAGAAAAGATAGGTTAGAAGGATTCGAGCCGGTGTTGGCTCGAACACCCTCTGATGCCTAAGTCAGATAGACTAAATTGATAAGAGTTTAGAGTGAATATGAGTAATAAAAAGGTGTCCTTTACCTGACCTAGGTCCATTAATATATAATAGATAGTCATTGCATTGTATTATGAGTCTTGTTACTGATTTGAGTTCATCTTCTTGTTAAGATTAGGTAAAATCCGTCCTTATCCCTGATTTCATGGGATAAGGGCGTAATCTGGTCTTCTGGTAACACTGCGTACTGAGTCAGTGAGTTCAGACTTGTCTCTGAGTCAGTGACTTCAGGCTTGTCTCTGAGTCAGTGACCAACGCCACCTGTGTGGGTCTTGTGTACTATTCTGGTGGTGTATCCATCATTAGTCCCTCCCAACAAGAATATTTATATCAAGCATTTATGTTTGTTTCATTGTTTCTGTGGAGTGTGTCTGTGACCTTTTATCTTGTATTTTAAAACGTTGCTTTCTTCGTGCTGTGTCTTCTTATCGAGCTTTATTTCAGCTCGGCCCACTTTATTTCTTTTTTTTGTTCTTCATGTTGGATTTTGTTTACTACTTTTTTTTCTCCTTTATTGCAAAGATGGGTGATAATTTTCTTGATGACTTCACTCTCTCTCTCTTGATGATAATGATGATGTTGTGATTGTCGGGTTTAAACATGTGTTACCCAATGTGTATGTAAACGGTTGTTTGACTGACTTCTGTTCTACTGTGATAAAGATCATTCGTGAGGACTACCCCCCGATTATGATATCAACAAGCTTATGTCGATTGATTTTTGAGCTCTGGGTCAGCGAGCTGCGGCAAGGGTTGCAGCTTAAGAAGGATGGGTTGCATGTTTCTCCAGTTCTCCCTTCGTATGCTGCTAGAGATGGCATGAAGGACGCCATGGAATCCAAGGAGGAAAAAGAGCTTGCTGATACTACTGCCAAAGATGGCAAGGAGCGTTTGCCTCCTTTGAGACTATTGATTGCATCCAAGACAATTTCAACTGTTATTTGGAGGTTGAAACTTCGGAGGTCCTCAATCATGATTCTCTTGTCCCTGACTCAGTCGAGGAACTTTTTGAAGAGAACGATTCGGGTGGTCCAAATGAGGAAGTGACCCTTCTAGAGGGAAAGATGTAGGCCGTATGTTGGACCTGTAGCTAGCTTTCTTTTACTTTGTTTTGGTGCTACCTTGTGAGGTAGTACTTCTTTTGTTTGTACTTTTCTTTAGGGGGGCTTTGTGATAGACTCCCCCTTTCAGAGAACAATTGCGTGCTTTTTATGAATGTGTGTTGCTTTTTCTTTATCTATAAAGAATCATACTGTTGACTATGTCATGCGTCTGTGTCATAGGTCTGCGACTAGCTTCTACTGGAGGCATCGAACCGAAAAATGATAAACTTTGAAGATTCTCGTAATGAAGAGGAACTCGATGCGTGTGATGTTGTAAGTCCAAAGGAGGGAGCGACCTTTCCAGAGGAGAACATCGTCTAGGCTCGTAGCATTTTTACTTCGTGTTTGTTTTGTTCCTGTCCCTTGGGACAATCATTTGTTTTGTATTCCATAATTTCTTGTGGTGAATATTCTGGGGATGTTTTACAATCCACATTATTCCTCCGTGGAGATCTTCATTCGCCATACAGTACACTGGGTCTGGTACACTACACTGAGTGTGATACAGTACACTGAGTCTGGTACAACATACTAAGTTTGATACAATACACTGAGTCTGGTACGTTATGTCTATCCCTGTTTGAGTAGGACTCTGTTTGGTCTTAGATATTTCTGGTATGGTTTAACCATATCCATCATTACTTCCTCCCTTTCAAATAAGTATACTTCAAGCATTTATGTTTGCTCAGTCTTCTGCCAAGGTGAAGAGTCCAAGGGCAAAATTGACGATCCTTTGAGGGAGGAAGAACTTCGTGAGGAGAATACTGATGGTCCAGAGGAGGGAGCGACCCTACCAAAGGAAAATGTTGTTTTTAGCTAGCTTTCAAATACTTTTTGTGTTGCCTCGTGGGACAACACTTCTCTTGTTCTTTCATTTTGGGGCTCTTACGTTAATTAGAACCGGCCCCTTTATTTCAGAATAATTTTCATGTTTTACGTATCAGTTGGTCTACATCCTTCCTCTGGTTTTATTGGCGCTGTCATGGAGCCTTCTCGTTGAGATGGCGCAGAGAAGAGTCTCAGTCCTTGCGCCGAAGTCCTAGAGAAAGAATACAATACTCAATGTAACGAGGTATTTTTACTTCCTTTGGGACTATTGACTGCGTCCGCCGTACATCGAGTAAAATGGTTCTTCTAGTAGTGCTGTCATTCTAGTAGAATAGTCCTTCAGGTGGGATGGTTCTTTCAACTGGGTGATCCTTCGAGTGGAAATGCCTCTCCGATGGAAATGTTCTTCTAGTAGAATAATCCTTCAAGTGGGACGGTTCTTTTGATGGAGCAATTCTTCGGGTGGGATGTTCTTTCTGGTGGAGTTGTCCTTCTATGATCTTGCTTGGTTATCTGCCTCCGGTACACTATGACTCCGATGAATGTCTTTTGCATGAAACTGTCCAAAAACTTGGTTGGGCGAGTGTTGAATTTTGAATTTCTATTTCTATTGCTGCATGTTCATTAGTATTCTTCTACATAAAGTTTCATTTTTAATTGAAAGGATAGTCTATATAAGCAAATCTAACTTGAAATTTAAGGCTTAACACTTCACAAGCGTCCATTATTATTTGTATCTTTCACAGCCTACCATTCCGCCTTATAATCAAAACTTTGAGGTAGAAATGTCAACTCTTAATCCATCGATTACAGTTCTTGTTGTTTATCTCTTTATCTTTCTTATCATATACTTCATTTATTCATTTTCCTCATATCTTAATCGACAATACTGTTTGTCCTTCTTCCGCTCGATATGTATGAGCATCTTACTTTACTTCTCCTAGAGGATCTAGCATACTGTTTGATCCGTTGAACTCTTTTAGCCTTAACTTATGTATACCACTATCAAACCTCTTTATGTGTTTCTTTCTTCACGTTGATACTATCTCTATATCTATCGTCCTATCATTGGCACACAATTCCTTATATCAGTTGCTTTTACGGCTCACTGATTTATAACGACGCTGGGCTACTGCGGCACTTCCAACACTTATATGTTTGCACTTTACTTTGTTAAGTTCTCATCATCCTTTATCTCGTCTCTGGCCTTTGCTGACAAATTGGACTGGGTTGCGTTCCCTTTTGTCACCTCGATCTTCTTCTCGTGCCTCGCATACTTACTATGCGACAGCGCGCATTCGCGCAGTTCTTTGTTCGTAATATAGCAATTATATAAAGGAATACTGATAAATTCCTTAAAATACAATGCTTACTAATCATCACAACTATTCGCTGCCCACATACGTTGGACTTTAGGAACATCTCCTTCCTCTTAGCCTTCTATAATTACATCTCTGATTGGAAGCCTTTTGAGTGTTCTGACTCGTCATAGACCAGCCAATTGCCAAAACATATACTCGCATTGTATATGTTAAACGCATATTACTATCGTAACTATAAGCATCTATGTTGACCGGATTCAAGAAAATCAGTGTCCCCTAGATTTTCTTGATTACGTATCGCATTTTAAGTCTTGCGAGCATTCCACTCACATAGACTTGATCAAACATCATGGGTATCAAATCACATCATACATGTTCTATATATTATTAATTGGATATAAATTATTATCCGAACACATATACTATTCTAATTGTGTACTAGTTTGTTTATACAAGGCTAAGTTCAATAACTAGAGGCACAATCCTATGTCTCTCAATTATACATATTCATTCGTCTCATAGCCTTAATCACAGCTTGCTCGCGAGCACCTCTCTTCCGTCACAGAGTTCTGGTCTAGGTATACTTACATAAAAACAAAACTCTTGAAAACTCTTTGAAATAAAACGACTCATTTGAAAATTTCATTTAAACCTTAGCAAAATTGTGCACTAGGGTGATGACGTCTCTCATCTCCAAAGAGTTGCCACCTCTCACCTCTTCGTCTGAACATAATGCATATGATGCATGTCCTATTGATGCATGTATTGATGTATGTAGTGATGCATTTTCTATCGATGTCGTGGCATTTATCGATGGCTATTACGGGTCTAGGCACAATTATGCTTTTAGAATCATTAAACAAATAACTTTAACAAGTTATAAACTTCGAGTCTTGTAAGTTCTCTAGACCTTTAAACTCTGCTTCTGGAAAGTTCCTCAACTTTTACAACTCTGCATTCCTTCTCCACACTCTTTCTAAAATTTCGATCGATTGAATCCCACATCATTCTCACTTTATATGATACTAAACACACATACATACATATCATCAAATTGCAATTATCTCAATATATTCTATTCATAGGAGACAATACATCTCCTAGAAGCTTCATTTCAAAAAGCACATTATATATGCATGTCTCCTTGAAACAGCATATACGTATATACGTCGTATATACTTGTTACAAGAAACAAACAAACGTTTCACAAATCAATTTGTTATACTGATCACCAAGCAAATCACACTAACGACTTGGATCAGACAAACCTCAACTCTATAGCTGCAGTAGTTCCTAGGTTACTCAACCGACAAACACATCTTAGCAGAGGTAACTGGACCAACTGCTCTGATACCACAATTGTCACGACCCAAATTATTGAGCCGAGACCGGCGCTAGGGAATGGGAGTGGTAGCTCCGAAACCCGTAGCAAGCCTAAAACCACTAATAATTTTTCGCAATTAAAAGTATAATATTATATATAAGACATTTCCGGAAAAACTGTTTCGGATAAAGCTTTTATAAATATTAAAATATCATACTAGAGTTTACATTATAAAATACTGATTGAAGTCAAAATGTCTATCTAATACTGACACCTACTGACTACTGCAGCTTTAGGAACTCATACTTGTGCAAGTCCAATGACTTCTGGCACAGTGGAGATGGTTTGTCTGATCCGACTTCTAATACCTGCAAACATCAGAGTGAGGGGTCAGTATTTGGGAAAATACTGAGTGAGTATGCAACTTATTATCGGTATTATCAAAATACACATCGCATACTCAAACATATATATATATATATATATATATATATATATCGATAAAATATGAAAATAACATAATATTCATAAATAGCAGATCTGACCGAAACCCTAATCTTAAACTCTGAACTCATCTCAATCCGAATACTCAAATTAAACTGATCCAAGTGGTCCGACCCGGGAGTGTTCACACTCAACCATGTCAGCCGCGACCAATCTCTTAATCTCCAAGTGTGAGTCCAACTCACTGGTGGGTCCAACCCACTAGATACGGGGCTCAGGTTACACCTTAACCGAGTTCTCACTCGTATCACATTCATATCGTATGCGCATTTCATAATCTCATAGACAATCTAGACACGCTAGACTGACTCAAATACTGGTGATCACACAGCCTATTGACACCCAATAGGTAGTTGGTTTCTTCGGATCGCATGCTAGATACTCATATTAAACAATGAATGTAATGGCATTCATAGAGTCACATTCATCAAACATACCATCTTATATAAGCAAATCATATAAATGCGACGTATTGATAATCATATTCATAATATATGGAAATAACTTTAATAATAATAATAATACGCGAAAGTAAATTGCCACTCACAGTGACCGCTTTCCGAATAATAATAATATAAAGATCCCATGAACTTCATGCATCGTTTGATCACACAGCTATTCCAGCTCATCGGCATGGTAGCTCGTCGATACGTCAGTTCCTATTCAAATCATATGTACGTTTAATTCATAAACGTAGACTTAATCTCAAAATCCAAAGTTATAAACTTAGGTTAATATAATCGTATTTCAAATACGATTCTTAACTTTAATCGTACTTTAATACCTAATCAAGATTAAACTCGGGTTTCTTATATCTTAAAACCCTATTCGAACTCGTTATGTTCGATATCCAAATCTCTTATTTTCGGGGTCCGTGATTCACTTTAAATGTCCGACGTACTTAAAGTCGGAAATCTAGGTCGAAACGGGGCCAAATGGCTTTAAACAACCTCGCAGTTGGTTGTGCGAGCGCACAAGAGGATGTGTGCGTTCGCACAATCGTGTGTGCGTTCGCACACATAGGTGTAAGCTCGCACACTCAGTGTGCGATGCACATTGTGTGCGTTTGCACACCTTGTGTGCTTCGCACACCGTGCATTCGCACGGTCCAGAATCCGTCTCCGGCCGATCCCGACGTGCCTAATATTGATTCCGACATGCCCCTATCTCATTTTAACACAATTTCAACTCCAAATCCATCAAAAACAATAATAGAAAAGCAATTACAATTCGTTTAATTCGTTAAAACGAATTAACCCTAATCCAATCATTTCGATCTTAAAATTCACCAAATTACCTCGATCTGATGCTCGTGGTAGATAGAGAATTGAATTCTGAAGAAATCGATATTACGAAACAAATCAAAACGTTTTATATTTTTTCGAAATTTAAGCCAAACGTTTACAAACGTTACGAAACAAATCCCAACGTATCACCTTTTTCGCGATTGAAGCCAAATGTTTACAAACGTTACCAAACAAAACCAAATATTTCACCTTATTAGCGATTTTAAGCCAAACGTTTACAAACATTACGAAACAAAACAAAACGTTTCACGTATTAGCGATTTAAGCCAAATGTTTTAAATGTTTCAAAACAAATCCAAACGTTTCGCCTTTTTAGCGATTTAAGCCAAACGTTTACAAACCTTACAAAACAAATCCAAATGTTTAACCTTTTTAGCGAATTTAGCCAAACATTGAAAAGTTTGCGAAACCAATCCAAATGTTTAAAACATTACGAAAGAAATTCAACGTTTCACCTTTTTAGCGATTTAAGCCAAAAATTTAAAACGTTAAGAGACCAATCCAAACGATTAAAACGTTACGAAATAAATCCAAATGTTTCACCTTTTTAGCGATTTAATCCAAATGTTTAAAACATTACGAAACAAATCCAAACATTACACCTTTTTAGCTATTTAAACCAAACATTTAAAACGTTACAAAATAAATACAAAAGTTTAAAACGTTACAAAAGAAATCCAAATGTTTAAAACGTTATGAAACAAATGCAAAAAAGGTGAAAGGATTTGTTTCGTAAAGTATAAAACGTTTGGCTTAAATTGCTTAACAAGGGAAACGTTTGGATTTGTTTCGTAATGTTTTAAAAGTTTGGCTTAAATCGCAAAAAATGTGAAATGTTTGGATTTATTTCTTAACGTTTGTAAACGTTAGGCTTAAATCGCTAAAAAGGTGAAACGTTTGGATTTGTTCCGTAAAGTTTGTATAAATTCGGACCTTTTAAAAAATTTAAGCCAAACGTTTAAAACATTACGAGAACAATCCATACATTTAAAGCGTTACGAAACAAATCTAAACGTTTCACTTTTTTAGCGATTTAAGCCAAACGTTTACAAACGTTACGAAACAAATCCAAACGTTTCACATTTTTAGGGATTTAAGCCAAACAGTTACAAATATTACGAAAACAATCCAAATGTTTTCCGGTTTTAGCGATTTAAGTCAAATGTTTACAAACATTACGAAACAAATCCAAACGTTACACCTTTTTAGCGATTTAAGCCAAACGTTTACAAACGTTAAGAAACAAATCCAAAAGTTTGTAAACGTTACGAAACAAATCCAAACATTTCACCTTTTCAGCTATTTAAGCCAAACATTTACAAACGTTACGAAACAAATCCAAACGTTTCACCTTTTTAGCGATTTAAGCCTAACGTTTACAAACGTTACGAATCAAACCCAAAAATTTCACCTTTTTAGAGATTTAAGCGAAACATTCAAAACGTTACAAAACAAATCCAAACGCTTCACATTTTTAGCGATTTAAGCCAAACGTTTACAAACATTACGAAACAAATCAAAATGTTTTATATTTTTCGAAATTTAAGCCAAACGTTTACAAATGTTACGAAACAAATCCCAACGTTTCACCTTTTTAGCGATTGAAGCCAAACGTTTACAAACGTTACGAAACAAAACCAAATGTTTCACCTTATTAGCGATTTAAGCCAAATGTTTACAAATGTTATGAAACAAAACAAAACGTTTCCCTTTTTAGCGATTTAAGCCAAACGTTTTAAATGTTACAAAACAAATCCAAACGTTTCGCCTTTTTAGCGATTTAAGCAAAACGTTTACAAACCTTACAAAACAAATCTAAATGTTTAACCTTTTTAGCGATTTAAGCCAAAAATTTTATAACGCTACGAAACAAATCCAAACGTTTCACATTTTTAGCGATTTAAGCCAAACATTGAAAACGTTGCGAAACCAATCCAAATGTTTAAAACGTTACGAAACAAATCCAACGTTTCACCTTTTTAGCGATTTAAGCCAAAAATTTAAAACGTTAAGAGACCAATCCAAACGTTTATGACGTTACGAAATAAATCCAAATGTTTCACGTTTTTAGCGATTTAATCCAAATGTTTAAAACATTACGAAACAAATCCAAACGTTACACCTTTTTAGCGATTTAAGCCAAACATTTAAAACGTTACAAAACAAATCCAAACGTTTCACGTTTTTAGCAATTTAAGCCAAAGATTGAAAACGTTACAAAATCAATGCAAATGTTTAAATGTTACAAAACAAACCCAAATGTTTAACCTTCTTAGAAATTTAAGCCAAACTTTTGGATTTGTTTCGTAACGGTTTAAACGTTTGGATTTGTTTCGTAACGTTTTAAACATTTGGATTTGTTTTTTCCGTAACGTTTCAAACGTTTGGATTGGTTTTATAACATATTAAACGTTTCACCTTTTTAGCGATTTAAGTTAAACGTTTACAAACGTTATGAAACAATCCAAACGTTTAAACGTTATGGAATAAATCCAAAAGTTTTACCTTTTTAGCGATTTACGTCAAACGTTTACAAACTTTACGAAACATAACCAAACGTTTCCCCTTTTTAGCAATTTAAGCCAAACGTTTACAAATGTTACGAAACAAATCCAAACGTTTAAAACATTACGAAACCAATAAGCCAAACGTTTACAAACGTACGAAACAAATCCAAACGTTTAAATTTGTTTCGTAACGTTTTAAACGTTTGGATTTCTTTCATAACAAATATTACAGATTGATTTACAATTTAACTAGTTCCACCAAATCAATCAAATAAATAATAAACATATACAATATATCTTATATAATCAAAATTTAAATACATATATAGTATCTTAATTAGCACATAGACTAACAAATTATAAATACATTCCTTTTAACTACTCCATGAAGAATGAGCCAATTTTTATGATAACCTTTGAAACGCCAAACGTTACGAAACCAATCGCTAAATAAATTGGTTTGGTAACGTTTGTAAATGTCTCACCTCTTTAGCGATGTAATCCAAACGTTCAAAGCGTTTCGAAACAAATCCAAACGTTTAAAACGTTACAAAATAAATCCAAACGTTTAAAACGTTATAAAACAAATGCAAAAAAGGTGAAACGTTTGGATTTGTTTCGTAACGTATAAAACGTTTGGCTTAAAATGCTAAACAGGGGAAACGTTTCGATTTTTTTCGTAATGTTTTTAAAGTTTGACTTAAATCGCTAAAAATGTGAAATATTTGGATTTATTTCGTAACGTTTGTAAATGTTTCGCTTAAATCGCTAAAAAGGTGAAATGTTTGGATTTGTTTCGTAACGTTTGTAAAAGTTTGGACCTTATAAACAATTTAAGCCAAACATTTAAAAAGATACAAGAACATTCCAAACATTTAAAGCGTTACGAAACAAATCCAAACGTTTTACCTTTTTAGCGATTTAAGCCATACGTTTACAAACGTTACGAAACAAATCCAAACGTTTCACATTTTTAAGGATTTAAGCCAAGCGTTTACAAATGTTTCGAAACCAATCCAAATGCTTTCCGGTTTTAGCGATTTAAGCCAAATGTTTACAAACATTATGAAACAAATACAAACGTTTCACCTTTGTAGCGATTTAAGCCAAACGTTTACAAACGTTAAGAAACAAATCCAAAAGTTTGTAAACGTTACGAAACAAATCCAAACATTTCACCTTTTCAGCTATTTAAGCCAAACATTTACAAACGCTACAAAACAAATCCAAAAGTTTCACCTTTTTAGCGATTTAAGCCTAACGTTTACAAACGTTACGAATCTAACCCAAAAGTTTCACCTTTTTAGCGATTTAAGGGAAACATTTAAAACGTTACAAAACAAATCCAAAAGTTTCACATTTTTAATGATTTAAGCCAAACGTTTAAAACATTACGAAACAAATCAAAACGTTTTATATTTTTTGTAATTTAAGACAAACGTTTACAAACGTTACCAAACAAATCCAAACGTTTCACCTTTTTAGAGATTGAAGCCAAACGTTTATAAATATTACGAAACAAAACCAAATGTTTCCCTTTATTAGCGATTTAAGCCAAAAGTTTACAAACGTTACGAAACAAAGCAAAACGTTTCACTTTTTTAGCGATTTAAGCCAAACGTTTAAAACGTTACGAAAAAAATCCTTACGTTTAAAACTTTACAAAACAAATCCAAACGTTTCCCCTTTTTAGCAATTTAAACCAAATGTTTACAAACGTTACAAAACAAAACCAAACGTTTCACCTTTTTAGCGATTTCAGCCAAACGTTTACAAACGTTACGAAACAAATCCAAACTTTTCACATTTTTAGCGATTTAAGCCGAACGTTAACAAACGTTACGAAATAAAACCAACGTTTCGATTTATTTCGAAACGTTTCAAACGTTTGGATTTGTTTTCTAACGTTTTAAACTTTTGGCTTAAATCGCTAATAAGGAGAAACGTTTGGATTTGTTCCCTAAGGTTTGTAAACGTTCTGCTTAAATTGCTAAAAAGGTGAAACGTTTGGGTTTGTTTCGTAACGTTTGTAAACGTTTGGCTTAAATCGCTAAAAAGGGGAAATGTTCGGATTTGTTTCGTAACGTATTCAACGTTTTGATTTGTTTCGTAATGTTTTAAATGTTTGGCTTAAATTGCTAAAAAGGTGAAACGTTTTGATTTGTTTCGTAACGTTTGAAAAAGTTTGGCTTAAATCCCAACGTTAATAGGTTACGAAACAAATCCAAACGTTTAATACGTTACAAAACCAATCTAAACGTTACGAAGCAAATCCAAACGTTTCACCTTTTTAGAGATTTAAGCCAAACGTTTACAAATGTTATGAGACAAATCCAAACGTTTCACATTTTTAGCGATTTAAGCTAAATGTTTACAAACGTTACAACATAAATCCAAACGTTTCTCCTTTTTAGCGATTTACGCCAAACGTTTACAAACGTTATGAAACAAATCCAAACGTTTCACCTTTTTAGCGATTTAATCCAAACGTTTACAAACATTAAGAAACAAATCCAAACGTTTACAAACATTACAAAACAAAACCAAACGTTTCACCTATTTAGCGATTTAGGCCAAACATTTAAAACGTTACGAAACCAATCCAAACGCTTATAATATTACGAAACAAATCCAAACATTTCACCTTTTTGTCGATATAAGTCAAACGTTTATAAACATTACAAAAGAAATCCAAACGTTTCCCCTTTTTAACGATTTAAGCTAAATGTTACGAAACAAATCCAAACATTTACAAACATTTCGAAATAAAACCAAACGTTTCACCTCTTTTAGTTATTTAAGCTAAACGTTTGCAAACGTTTTATGAATCAAATCGAAAACGTTCAAAATGTTACGAAACCAATCCAAACGTTTAAAATGTTACGAAACCATTCCAATCGTTTAAAACGTTACGAAACAAGTCCAAACGTTTAAAACGTTAAGAAACAAATTGAAACGTTTCACCTTTTTTTGCGATTTAAGACGAACGTTTAAAACGTTACGAAACAAATCCAAACGTTTAAAATGTTTTGAAACAAATCGAAACGTTTAAAACGTTACGAAACAAATCCAAACGTTTGGATTTGTTTCGTAACGTGATAGAAGTATTTTACTCCTATAATTAGGGTCAATTTTACTCGGTTTTTATCACGTTTAGTATTAATTTTATACATTATTTAGCATTTTTATGTTTGATAGTGTTTGTTAGTATTTCAGTGGAAATTAGGTGAAAATCGAGTATTTGGAGCTAATTAATGATGGATTGAGCGTTGGAGTAAAAACATAGCTTGCGGACGAAGAAATTAATGTCGTGAAGAAAGGATCAAATGTGATTAATTTCTTTCAAACGAAACTTGTGTA
The DNA here is from genome assembly GCF_937616625.2 of Mercurialis annua. NCBI lineage: Eukaryota > Viridiplantae > Streptophyta > Magnoliopsida > Malpighiales > Euphorbiaceae > Mercurialis > Mercurialis annua. The sequence continues at coordinate 37,969,435 of NC_065574.1, read as the reverse complement.
GTAAAGGGATGTTCCCGTTCGAAAAACACAATTCTCGAACGGGAACCATGAAGAAAAAGCTTGAGTCTCGAACGAGAAAGACATTCTCGAACGAGACTCAAGAAGAAATACAAATGTTTCGTTCGAACCAAGGATGGGCAAACAAGATTTTGTTCTCAGTCAAGGTTTTTTTTTCGAACGAGACTTGAAGGTACGAACGAGAAAGAGGTGAAATTTGCCTAATCAGAATTGGACTTGGACTTAATCTCCTTTTCCGACTCCAACCGAAACTCCTATTTCAAATTCGATTCGTAAATCGACTTAGAAGATTCCAGAGCTTCCTCCACTATATAAAGACCTTGTAATAGACTAGTTTTAATAATTAGAATACATTAGTTTTATTTTCGTTCTCTTAAAATAGCGTTTTAGCTTCTGTTTTCCAACAGCTTATAAATAGTTTATTATTAGTTTCTGCAAAGAACGATTGTGAATATTTCAAGTTTAATCTAGACGATTCTTCCGAAATTGACAACTCCGGTATTTATTGTTCTAATTATGTTTAATTCTTCATCTTCTTCTTTGTTTAATTTAAGCCTAAGCATGCGTAACTAAATCCTTTGTTCGGGGATTGATATGAACACTTAGATTAGTTTTCGAATTGGATTAGGATTTATTGAGTGAGTAAAATTGTGTTTTAATTACTAAGATAATGCTTGAATTAATTTGATCACTTAGTTCATGATTTTGTGTTTAATTAACTAATTGAGAGATTGTTAATTAAATAGACATAGGTAATTAAAAACTTAGAGGAAAACGCCGTGAGAGCGGGTTGGAATTTAGGTAGTCGTTGAGTTTGCGTCATAATTACAATTTAGTTTTTTTTAATTCAATTTTAATATTGTGAGAGCAAATTAATAATTGATTAGTTAATTAGGTTGTGATTTTATTTGAATCTTTGAGACTTGAGAGAACGGGATTCGGTGCATTAGAATAGCTCGATTCACAATAAAATCACTAAATAAGTTTTAATCCATTCTTTTACTAGTTTATTTGGAATTATCAATCCTTGAATTTTTTGCCATTATTGTTTAAACCTCAATTTATTTGTTTAATTTCAGATTTTTAGTTTAATTACTTGAGTTAATTTAAGTTAGATTTTATTAGTTTACACAAATCCATTTATTTTTCTACTAGCCAATTAAAGAATATTAGAAATTAGTTGTTTAATTCATTGTTCCTTGTGTGATCGATACTTGGTCTTTCAAGTTATATTACTTGAGCGATATCGTACACTTGCGATTATTTGCCAACAAGTTTTTGGCGCCGTTGTCGAGGAGCAATTGCGATTAAATTAATTAAGAGTATCTTATTCTTAGATTGAGTTAGTTTTATTTACTTTTAGTTATTTTTATACTTTGTGATTCTTGGATTTTACGTTGGTTTTCTTGTTTGTGTTTGCGCAGGAGATTTGGTTAGTGTATGCCTAATACACGACGTGCCAAAAAACCGCTAGAACCGTTTCAGTCAGATTTAACATCCTTCGAAAGAAGTATCCGAAAAACAGCCCGGAAATCCAAAACAATGGAGGACGACCGTAACCCTCCGTTGAATCATGAGGGGATTGTTCCACCACCACCACCACCACCACAGGATGGCCTAGCTCTTAATAGGGCAAACGAAAGGGTTGTCCCTCTTCCCGAAAGACGTACCTTGGTTGAGTTCTTCTTACCCAACGTGGACAACGCCAACTATGGATGTTTTGCACCTCCTATCCTCGCTAACAATTTTGAAATCAAGCCGGGAACGATTCAACTACTTGAAAGTCGTTGCCAATTTTATGGGTTGGAACGCGAGGATCCAAACGCTCATCTTTCAAAATTCACGGAGGTGTGCAACACATTCAAAATCCATAATGTGACGGAGGATCAAATCAAGCTTCGTCTTTTCCCTTCCTCTTTGAGGGATAAAGCAAGGAATTGGATTCAATCACTTCCAAGCACCTCAATCACAACATGGAAGCAATTGGCACAAGCTTTTCTCAATAAGTATTTATCTATGGGAAAAACGGCGAGGATGACCAAGGAAATTATAGATTTTCTCCAATTACATGGTGAATCTCTATACCAAGCTTGGGAACGCTTCAAAGAGCTTCAACGAAATTGTCCGCATCATCATCTAGGAAGGGAGCATCTTGTCTCTATTTTCTATAATGGTACCAATGAGGGTACACGGGCAACAATTGATGCGGCATCGGGAGGATCACTTATGAAGAAAACTTATGATGAGGCCAATAACTTTCTAGAGGAACTCGCTACAAATAGTTGTTCTTGGTCAACCGAGCGGATGAGGCAACCACCTCAAAAGGGTATAATGACCCTCGAACAAACCCAAGAATTTGAAGCAATGAAAGCGAAGAATGCGACACTTCTAGCACAACTCGAGATGTACAAACAACAAGCGAATCAAAGGAATGCTCAACTTGCGGTAGTTCAAATGGGTTGCGAGACTTGTGATGGGCATGATCATTAGGGAATGGATTGCCCCGTTCTACATCAAAACTCAAATGAGCAAGTTAACTACGTCAATGGGCAAAGGCAAGGAAATGACCCATATTCCAACACCTACAATCCGGGGTGGAGGAATCATCCTAACTTTTCATGGAGGGATAATTCGGGTCAAGCCAATGGCAACCCAAATATGGGAGGAGCAAATTTCCAAGGAGGAAACCATGGTCCACAAACCAAGGCAACTTCAACAACTACCGACCACAACACCCACCCGGTTTTCAAAATCGGAATGCGGATGAGGGGAGAAAAATTGACAAGCTTATTGAGGAAGTTAGAGACGGTTTTAAGAACCAAGCTTCTGTCAATCACCATCTCGAGACTCAAATTTCTCAACTTACCATCTCGCTTCAAAATAGAGCTCAAGGGGGTTTACCGTCTACAACGGAATCAAATCCAAGGGAGCAAGTCAAAGCTATTGAACTTTGAAGCGGGAAAGAACTTGATGATCCACATGCAAGTAAAGAGAAAGCGATCGATCTAACAACGGGCACAAATGAGGAGGAAGTAACCGAACTTCCATATGTTAAACCGCCGCCTCCTCCTCCATTTGTGCCGAAGGTCCCTTTCCCGGGACGATTAAAGAAGACGCGGGACAACCAAAAATTCCATAAATTTTTGGAAATTTTCAAGAAACTCCAAATCAACATAAGCTTTGCGGATGCTTTGCGTGAGATGCCTCAATACGCGAAGTTTCTCAAAGAAATCATAACGAAGAAACGGAGTTGGGACGACAAAGGCACAGTTTCCCTAACGGAAAATTGTAGCTCACTCATCCTTAGTGACTTGCCCACCAAGCTTAAGGACCCAGGGAGTTTTACAATTCCATGCAAAATAGGCGATTTAAATTCAATCAATTGTCTATGTGATTTAGGGGCAAGTATCAATCTAATGCCTTGTTTCTTTTCAGGGATATTTTTGGTGATCAAACATTGAAGCAAACATCGATGATGCTTCAATTGGCAGACCATTCACTCAAAAAGTCATATGGAGTAGTAGAAGATGTTCTAGTCAAAGTAGAAAAATTCATCTTTCCGGTGGATTTTGTCGTACTTGACTATGCGGCAGATAAAACATGCCCTATGATTCTTGGGCGTCCCTTCATGAACACGGGGAGGGCATTGATAGATGTGCACGCCGGACGACTCACTTTGCGTATCGATGATGACAAAGTGGAGTTTGATATGAAAAGGATCATGCGCAACACTTTTGAGGAGGTAGAATGCATGAAATTGGATATGATTGATGGAATCGTGGAAGAACTTTTCCCGGTTTCAAAAGTCATATTTCATTCCGATGAGACACATGAAACCACCGGGGAAGAATATTCCAAAGAAGATGAGCCGAAAGCCGAAAATTTGATTAGAAGAGAGAGCGTGACACCACCTTCTTCTATTTCTCCACCAAAGGTTGAGCTTAAAACGTTACCATCTCACTTACGGTATGCGTTTTTAGGCGACAACATGACACTTCCAATCATCATCTCAAACAACTTGTCGGAAACACAAGAAGCGAGAGTTGTCAAAATGGTGAAGCAACATATATTGGCGATCGGTTGGCAAATTTCGGACATCCGAGGAATTAGTCCATCGATGGTCATGCATAACATCCATCTAGAAAGTGAGTCAAGAGCATCGGTTCAAAGACAACGATGCTTGAATCCAAATATGAAGGAGGTCGTGCACAAAGAGATAGTAAAACTTCTCGACGCCGGAATTATATACCCCATATCCGATAGTGCGTGGGTTAGTCCCATTCAATGCGTTCCAAAGAAAGGGGGAATGACGGTGATTGAAAACGAGAAGGGTGAGCAAATTTCCACAAGGACGGTAACGGAATGGCGTGTTTGTATTGACTACCGCAAGTTAAATACGGAGACGAGGAAGGACCATTTTCCATTACCATTTATCGATCAAATGTTGGAGCGGGTAGCGGGCCACGCTTATTATTGTTTTCTCGATGGATATTCCGGGTATAATCAAATTCTTATCTTCCCGGATGACCAAGAGAAAACAACTTTCACATGTCCTTATGGAACGTTTGCTTACCGGAGGATGCCATTCGGTCTTTGTAATGCACCGGAAACATTTCAACGATGTATGACCTCCATCTTCGCCGATATGATTGAAGATATTATGGAGGTCTTCATGGATGATTTTTCGGTATTCGGGGACTCTTTTGAGATGTGCTTGAATAATCTTGAACGAGTGTTGGCCCGGTGTGAGGAGACCAATCTAGTCTTGAATTGGGAGAAGTGCCATTTCATGGTAGAGGAAGGAATTGTCTTGGGGCATAAAATCTCCAAGGACGGCATCGAAGTAGATAGAGCAAAAACGGAAATCATCGAGAAATTACCACCACCAACTACCGTAAAAGGAGTTTGTGCTTTCTTAGGGAACGCCGGGTTTTATCGACGATTCATCAAAAATTTCTCTTCCATTGCTCGTCCTTTAACTAATTTGCTTGTTAAAGATATTTCTTATGAATTTACTAATGAGTGCCTTGTTGCTTTTTCTAGGTTGAAGGAAGCTCTTATCTCGGCCCCAATTATTTCATCACCCGATTGGACTCTTCCTTTCGAACTCCTGTGTGATGCAAGCGATATAGCACTTGGGTGCGTATTGGGGCAACGGAAGGAGAAAAAGCTTCATGTGATATACTATGCGAGCCGAACATTGGCGGGTGCTCAACTCAATTACACCACCACCGAAAAAAAGATGCTTGCGGTGGTGTTCGCACTGGATAAATTTCGGTCGTACTTACTTTGCTCTAAGGTTATCATCTATACGGACCATGCGGCCATTCGATACTTTTTTGCAAAGCAAGATGCTAAACCGAGACTAATCTGATGGGTGCTTCTTATGCAAGAGTTTGACATCGAGATTCGCGATAAGAAAGGAACGAAGAACGTCGTCGCCGACCACTTGTCAAGGTTAGAGATTCCGGAACCAATTTTAAGTGGCGTAGAGATTAATGAAACGTTTCCGGATGAGATGTTGATGGTACTTTCGGACGTAGAAAGGCCATGGTATGCGGATATTGCAAACTATCTATCTTCCGAAATAATGCCACCGGACTTGAATAACCACCAAAGGAAGAAGTTCTTAAGCGATGCTAAACGGTTTCTATGGGAGGAACCGTACCTCTTCAAGGTGTGTGGAGATGGGATTTTGAGGAGATGTGTACCACTACAAGAGATGATGCCTATACTTAGTCAATGCCATTCGTCGGACTATGCGGGTCACTATGGTACATCAAGGACCGCCGCTCGTGTGCTAGAGTGCAGATTCTTTTGGCCTACGCTATTTCGCGATGCAAAAGACTTTGTTAGTCATTGCGATCGATGCCAAAGAGTGGGGAACATATCTAAGAGAGATGAGATGCCACTTACCAATATTCAAGAGGTGGAACTTTTCGATGTGTGGGGAATAGACTTCATGGGTCCATTTCCTATGTCGTTTGGAAAGCAATACATATTGGTGTGCGTAGATTATGTTTCAAAATGGGTAGAGGCGGAAGCATTACCCACTAACGATGCCAAAGTTGTGTTGGATTTTCTCAAACGTTTGATGAATCGATACGCGACTCCTAGAGCAATAATAAGCGACGGTGGATCTCACTTTTGCAATAGGCAATTCGATGCCTTGATGCGGAAGTATAAAGTCTATCATCGGGTCGCTACTCCGTACCATCCTCAAACAAGCGGGCAAGTTGAAGTTTCTAACCGTGAGCTAAAAAGAATTCTAGAGAAAACGGTTAACAGCACAAGGAAAGATTGATCGCTTAAACTAGATGATGCATTATGGGCATATCGTACGGCTTTTAAAATGCTTTTCGGAATGTCTCCATATCGTATTGTTTTTGGGAAAGCTTGCCATCTTACGGTAGAACTTGAACATACAGCATATTGGGCCATAAAAAAGCTCAATTTTGACCTCAAAGCGGCGGGGGAGAAACGTATGCTTCAACTCAATGAGTTGGACGAATTTTGGTTAAATGCCTACGAAAACGCCAAGCTTTACAAGGAAAAGACGAAATGATGGCACGATGCTCATATCGTTCCTAAAACTTTTTCGGAAGGGTCATTTGTCTTGCTCTACAACTCACGCCTCAAATTATTTCCCGGGAAATTGAAGTCTCGTTGGACCGGTCCCTTCAAAATTCGAAGTGTGGCAAGTCATGGAGCTTTGGAATTGGAGAATGCTAGTGGTGAAGTCTTCAAGGTAAATGGAAAACGGTGCAAACCGTATCTTGGACCTTTGACGGATCAAGTGGTGGAACAAATCATGTTCACCACTCCTCCATAAATTCCGGGCCACGGTCTAACTTTTGACTAAAAATAAAGCGCACTCGGGAGGCAACCCCGAGAGGTTCGTGTTTTTATTTTATTTTATGGTTTTGTTTATTTATTTTTAATTTTGTTTATTTATGTTTAATTTTGTTTCCATTTAATTCCGGGGTGAGTTTTTTTGTTTTTGATAGTGCATGTATTTAAAGGGTTTATCACAAGTCTCGGAAGGGTTTCCAGATGGATTTTTGAACAATTTTGTATTGGTCTCGTTCGAGAATTGATAATTTCGAACGAGACCCTTACAAAATTGTTCAAAATCTGGCTCAGACAAGGGCTTTCCCGTTCGAAAAAATGGATTTTCGAACGAGACATGCAAAATTGGCCTTGGTCTCGTTCGAGAATCCCTTTCTCGTTCGAGACCAAGTCAAATTTTGCAAGCCAAAAGCTCTCGGTTAAGGTTTTTTCGAACGAAAATGGTATTCTCGTTCGTACCCTGGCTTAAATTTCATTTTTCCCGTTCGAGACTTCCATTCCCGTTCGAGAACCAAGGCAATTTTGGCTGGGTTCGATTAGGTTTCGAACGAGAAAAATATGGACCAAACGAATTTCTTTTGAAAATTGCATTTTCCCGTTCGAAAATTACCTTTCCCGTTTTAGAAATCATCAAAAATAGTGGGAAATTTGAATTTTTCATTTAAAACTTTTGAATTAAAGTGTAGTAGATTTCTTGGGACTTGTGTTTCTTTTGGGACTTGTGTCTTTTGAAACTTGTGTTTCTTTGAGATTTGTGCTTTGAAAAATTTAAATTTTTCACTTGGATTGATGACTTGGCAAATCCGAACCATTCATTAGTGCTTAAATTTCACTTGGATTGATTACATGGTGTTGATCTAAACCGTTAAATCAATTCAAAGTTATTGAATAGAAAGTTTGAATTTAGTGGTGGAAAATCTTGAGATTTGTTATATTTTCCCTATAAATACCTTGCATTATTCTACATTTTTTTTCACACATATTCTTCTTCTAATACTTTTCTTTTCTTATTTTTCTAAATTTTTGCTTAGAAAAATTCTCATTCCGCAATCATGGTGCGTAGCAAGAATACCGAAAATCAACCAATCTGCCGTTCAAGCACAATAAATCAAGAAGCGGTATTCCATCTTTACCGGCCGTCGGAAGAAGTCGCTCAAAATCAACCGCTCCCTCCGCCTCTAGGCCTAGCACCTCGGCGATTTTGACGTCTCGTTATCAAGCACCTTTCCAAATCCATACGGAGGAGGAAGGTGACTTGTATTTGAGTATTAAGGAGCGGGATATCGCGGTTCCATTTGAAATTGATTTTGATGATATGGAGCGCCTCGATATTAAAGATGAAATTGAGCGGTACTTAGACATCTTGGGTCTAACGGCGTTGGCCAAGGTAAGTCACCATTCTTACGATGAGATGACTCTTGAGTTCTTTTCTACTCTTCAACCGGTTTGCGGTTCTCCTACTTTCATAACTTTCCGCATCAACAACACTAGTCATACTCTTAGTGTTGAAGATTTAGTGGAACTTTTTGGAATGAGGGGAACGAGATTGGTCAATTGGGCTCAAGAGTTCGATCAAGTGGCAATTTGGAGGGAATTGACGGATCGTGCCGATTACAAGTCGAAGGTGTCGAAGATGAATGAAGTCAAAGACATCAATATAGTGGTGTTCTTGAAATGGTTTGGGCATTCTTTTGGCGGGCGTAATGAGTACTCCAAGGTGGCGAAGAGTGATCTTTTGGCATTAAATGCCATTTTACATCCGGAGATCGACGCCTACCAAGTCAGCACGGCTTATCGTCTTTTGAAGCGATTAAGAGCGGTTCCACAAGAATTGTCAAAGATTGGTTATGGATGGTTCATTCGTGCATTAGCCGAGAAATACAATTGTATGCCCACGGCGTCTATCTTGGCAACCTTCGAGTCTACTCCGGCGCGGAGTATCAACATTTCCTATTTAGATGTGGCCGGGTACGTGAAGAGAGGGAGAATTATTCCCTATCATAGAAGGGTGCGATTGTTATCTAGAGCCGAAAGAGAAGCGGCGGCACAAGAAGAGAGAGCGGAAGAAGAAGGAGGAGAAGTGGAAGGAAGAGTAGGAAGGCGAGCGGGGAAGGAACCCGCGGAGACGTCTCAAGCCGGCGAAGCGGCCAATGTTGTCGGGTTTGATCAACGGTTTTCTGAGTTGGTTGAACAAAACTGGACCGGATGGGAGCAAAACCGGGTTTGTTGGGAAACTAACCAAAAATTACTTGAAGACATCCGACGTGAGCAACATGTTGGTCTTGCACAACTTCAATGGAGGCAAGATCGAATGCGGGCACGGCTTAATTGGCAAGAGGATTTTCTTCGGGGTTATTTTAATGCCGCCGGCGGAGAGCGTTATCCATCACCGGAACCATCACCGGATCCACCGGCCTTTGACTAGAGCGAAATTTGTTTTTCTAACCCAAACTCCTTTAATTTTCTGTTTTTATTTTTCTTATTTCTTAGCTTTGGGGACATAGCTAGAAAGAGCGTGAGGAGGGGGGAAGAAAATTTTATCTTTCGTTTGGGTTATTTTCGGTGATTTATCTTTATTTTCAGCTTTATTTTTGTTTTTATTAGGGTGTTGAAGTAGTTATTTTCAGCTTTCTTTTTATTTTTAGTAGAATGTATTAGGGTGTTAAAATAGTTTATTTTCAAAGGCTTGTATCGCTCCAATCTTTGTCTTTAAATATGAAAAGTATTGATTTGGTGTGTATCTTAATTAATTTGTCAATCTTAAATTTTCCCGAATCGATGAATGTATGAATGCGACTTCTTAATTCGACAATTGATTAGTGATCCTTGCTTAATGACTTAAATAATTTGTTGACATAATCCGATGAAACGAGGGTGAATTCGAAATTTAGACTTCTTCAAATCGTTGAAACATAATTGAATAACTTGATGCGGATTCATGACATGTCGATTGTTTATTTTTATAGTCGTTTTTAAACTTTTTGGCATAAGTAGCATAATTTTTGTAGGAATTGAGTTTATGGCATAAACACTACACACTTTTGAGAGTTTTTTAGCTTAATTTCCTTGTTGTGAGTGTTGATTTCATGTTTTATTCCTAGAACTTTCTCGGTGTCCGTTTAAAGTTACACGATTGAGTTTTCAACAAATTAGATGATTATGGAAATTAGGTATAACCTTTCTTTTAGACCACTTAAATAGACTACCCTTTATCCCCTAGATTACACCAATTTGAGTCTTAAGCCTTTTTATTGTTTTTTTACCATATTTTACCCTTTACCGTTCTATGTTTTACCTCTTTTATTTACCTTATCGACTTAATATATTATTTTTTATGACTATGATGAATATAGGTGATTAATAACTAAAGATTAGTGAAAAGAGAAAGTGAACTACATTGTGCTTAAAAGATAAAGTTTGCGCCTTGAAAAAGATTGAAAAAGAAAATAAAAAAAGAAGAGAGATAGAAATTTGCAAGTAATAGCTCAAAAGAAAGAAGAAAAAAATTCTGAGATTGCAAAAAGCAATGAGTAGAGCGTAATTCAAAAAGAAAAGAAAGTTAAAAGTTCACATAAAACGCAAAAGCGGAGTTAGATCAACCTAGAAGTTAATAGTAGTAATAAATAGTTTAATAAGTTGATAATTAGCCTTTGTTTTACTCTTTTTACCTACCCTTTTACCTTAGCCACATTATAACCCCATTAAAGACCATATGATTTTTTGTTGATTACAGAATCAAGTAGCGGAGTCCGGGACTATGAGCAAGCTTATGGTGAGTATTCATGTATTCAATTGTGAGCTTTTCTTTGATATATACCCTACTTGTTGATATATTGATGCCATTAGCTTAGTTTTTACTAAATTGTGCTATGATTTGCCTAAGTGAGAAATTGATTATTTTCCATGTCCCGCAAGTGATAGTAAAACTTGAAGTGTGATTCAATTTGACCTTGTACTAATGAGTTAGTAACCTTTGTTATATTGAATTATGTCATAAATTATTATTGTTATTTGATTGCATCATTATTTAGTTGTTGGGTTTAGATGTTTTGATTGTTCATATTGTTCATAGGTTGGGGATTTCTTTTGATTGATTCATTGTTAAGATATATGCTAAGGATTTCTAACATATTTTGTAGAGTAAGATTTATTTCTTGCTTGAGGACAACCAAAGGTTAAGTGTGAGGAGGTTTGATAGGAGTATTTTACTCCTATAATTAGGGTCGATTTTACTCGGTTTTTATCACGTTTAGTATTAATTTTATAGATTATTTAGCATTTTTATGTTTGATAGTGTTTGTTAGTATTTCAGTGGAAATTATGTGAAAATCGAGTATTTGGAGCTAATTCATGAAGGATTGAGCGTTGGAGTAAACGCATAGCTTGCGGACGAAGAAATTAATGTCGTGAAGAAAGGATCAAATGGGATTAATTTCTTTCAAACGAAACTTGTGCAGTAAAGGGATGTTCCCGTTCGAAAAACACAATTCTCGAACGGGAACCATGAAGAAAAAGCTTGAGTCTCGAAGGAGAAAGACATTCTCGAACGAGACTCAAGAAGAAATACAAAGGTTTCGTTCGAACCAAGGATGGGAAAACGAGATTTTGTTCTCAGTCAAGGTTTTTTTCGAACGAGACTTGAAGGTACGAACGAGAAAGAGGTGAAATTTGCCTAATCAGAATTGGACTTGGACTTAATCTCCTTTTCCGACTCCAACCGAAACTCTATTTCAAATTCGATTCGTAAATCGACTTAGAAGATTCCAGAGCTTCCTCCACTATATAAAGACCTTGTAATAGTCTAGTTTTAATAATTAGAATACATTAGATTTATTTTTCGTTCTCTTAAAATAGCGTTTTAGCTTCTGTTTTCCAGCAGTTTATAAATAGTTTATTATTAGTTTCTGCAAATAACGATTGTGAAGATTTCAAGTTTAATCTAGACGATTCTTCCGAAATTGACAACTCCGGTATTTATTGTTCTAATTATGTTTAATTCTTCATCTTCTTCTTTGTTTAATTTAAGTTTAAGCATGAGTAACTAAATCCTTTGTTCGGGGATTGATATGAACACTTAGATTAGTTTTCGAATTGGATTAGTATTTATTAAGTGAGTAAAATTATGTTTTAATTACTAAGATTAATGCTTGAATTAATTTGATCACTTAGTTCATGATTTTGTGTTTAATTAACTAATTGAGAGATTGTTAAAAATTTAGAGGAAAACGCCGTGAGAGCGGGTTGGAATTTAGTTAGTCGTTGAGTTTGCGTCATAATTACAATTTGGTTTTTTTAATTCAATTTTAATATTGTGAGAGCAAGTTAATAATTGATTAGTTAATTAGGTTGTGATTTTATTTGAATCTTTGAGGCTTGAGAGAGCGGGATTCGGTGCATTAGAATAGTTCGATTCACAATAAAATCACTAAATAAGTTTTAATCCATTCTTTTACTAGTGTATTTGGAATTATCAATTCTTGAGCTTTTTGCCATTATAGTTTAAACCTCAATTTATTTGTTTAATTTAAGATTTTTAGTTTCATTACTTGAGTTAATTTAAGTTAGATTTTATTTAGTTTACACAAATCCATTTATTTTTCTACTAGCCAATTAAAGAATATTAGAAATTAGTTGTTTAATTCATTGTTCCTTGTGGGATCGATACTTGGTCTTCCAAGTTATATTACTTGAGCGATATCGTACACTTGCGATTATTTGCCAACATAACGTTTGCAAGCGTTTGGCTTAAATTGCTAAAAAGGTGAAACGTGGTTACAAAAAAATTCTAACATTTCACCTTTTTAGCGATTTAAGCCAAACGTAATGTTTTAAACGTTTGGATTTGTTTCGTAACGTTTTAAACGTTTGGATTGCCTTTGTAACTTTTTAAACGTTGATTTGTTTCGTAGCATTTTAAATGTTTGGCTTAATTAGCTAGTAAGGTGAAACGTTAGGATTTGTCTTTTTAGCATTTTAGATGTTTGGATTTGTGTCGTAATATTTTAAACGTTTGGCTTAAATCGCTAAAAAGGTGAAAAGTTTGGATTTGTTTTGTAACGTTTGTAAACGTTTGGCTTAAACTGCTAAAAAGGTGAAACGTTTGGATTTGTTTCGTAACATTTAAACGTTTGGATTAGTTTCGTAATGTTTTAAACGTTTGTCTTCAATCGGGAAAAAGGTGAAACGTTTGGATTAGTTTCGTAACGTTTTAAACGTTTGGCTTAAATCGGAAAAAAGGTGAAACGTTTGGATTTGTTTCGTAACGTTTTAAACGTTTGGATTTTTGTAACGTTTGTAAACGTTTGACTCAAATCGCTAAAAAGGGGAAACGTTTGGATTTGTTTCGTAACGTTTTAAATGTTTGGATTAGTTTCGTAACGTTGTAATCACCTTATTAGCGATTTCATCTAAACTTTTTAAACGTTATGAAACAAATCCAAATTTTTCGCCTTTTTAGCGATTTAAATCAAACGTTTAAAACGTTACGAGATAAATCTAAATGTTTCGCATTTTTAGCAATTTAAGCCAAACATTTAAAACGTTACGAAACCAATCCAAACTTTTAAAACGTTACGAAACAAATCCAAACGTTTCATCTTTTTAGCTATTTAAGCCAAACATTTAAAACGTTAAGAGACCAATCCAAACGTTTAAAACGTTCGAAACGAATCCAATCGTTTCGCCTTTTTAGCGATTTAAGCCAAACGTTTACAAACGGTACAAAACAAAACCAAACGTTTCACCTTTTTAGCGATTTAATCCAAATGTTTAAAACGTTACGAAACAAATCCAAATGTTACACCTTTTTACCGATTTAAGCCAATTATTTAATACGTTACAAAATAAATCTAAACTTTTCACATTTTTAGCAATTTCAGCCAAAGATTGAAAACGTTACGAAACCAATCCAAACGTTTAAATGTTACAAAACAAATCCAAATGTTTCACCTTTTTAGCGATTTAAGCCAAATGTTTGGATTTGTTTTTTTTTTTCCAGAACGTTTTAAATGTTTGGATTAGTTGTATACCGTTTTAAATATTTCACCTTCTTAGCAATTTAAGTTAAACGTTTACAAACGTTACAAAACAATCCAAACGTTTAAAACATTACGGAAAAAATCCAAACGTTTCACCATTTTAGCGATTTAAGCCAAACGTTTACAAACGTTACGAAATTAAACAAAACGTTTCACCTTTTTAGCAATTTAAGCCACACGTTTACAAACGTTACGAAACAAATTCAAACGTTTAAAACGTTACGAATCCAATCCAAACGTTTCACCTTTTTAGCAATTTATGCCAAACGTTTACAAACGTATGAAGCAAATCCAAACGTTTAGATTTGTTTCGTAACGTTTTAAACGTTTGGATTTCTTTCGTAATGTTCGAAACACCAAACGTTACAAAACAAATTCAAACATTTAAAACGTTTCGAAACAAATCCAAACGTTTCGCCCTTTTTGCGATTTAAGCCAAACGTTTACAAAAGTTACGAAACAAATCCAAAAGTTTCATCTTTTTGGTGATTTAAGCCAAACATATAAAACTTTACGAAACAAATCTAAATTTTTCCCCTTATTAGCGATTTAAGCCAAACGTTAAAAACGTTACGAAACGAATCCAAACGTTTAACCTTTTTAGGGATTTAAACCAAACTTTACAAAACAAATCCAAATCCAAACGTTTCACTAATTAGCAGTTTAAGCCAAACATTTAAAACGTTACGAAACCAATCCAAACGTTTAAAACGTTACGAAACAAATCCAAAATTTTAAAACGTTACTAAACAAATCCAAACGTTTCACCTTTTTAGCGATTGAAGCCAAACGTTTACAAAAGTTACGAAACCAAAAACAATATGAAACAAATCCAAACATTTCACCCTCTTTAGCGATTTAAGATAAACGTTTACAAACGTTACAAAACAAATCCAAACGTTTCACGTTTTTAGCTATTTAAGCGGTAACGTTTACAAACGTTACCATACAAAAACAAATATTACCAAACAAAATAAGACATTTCCCCTTTTTAGCGATTTAAGCCAAAAGTTTAAAACGTTACTAAACCAATCCAAACGTTTCACCTTTTTAGCGATTTAAGCCAAATATTTACAAACGTTATGAAACAAAATCAAACGATTCACCTTTTTAGCGATTTAAGCCAAACATTTACAAACGTTACGAGACAAATCCAAACCTTGAAAATGTTACGAAAAAAAATCCAAAAGTTTCAAATTATTAGCTATTTAAGCCAAACGTATACAAAAGTTACGAAATAAATCCAGATCTTTCACCTTTTTAGCGATTTAAGCCAAACATTTAAAATGTTATGAAACTGATACGTTTAAAAACATCATGAAACAAATCCAAACGCCAAACATTTAAAATTTTACGAAAGTAATCTAAACGTTTCACCTTTTTAGCGATTTGTTTCGTAACATTTGTAAATGTTGGGCTTAAATCTCTAAAAATATGAAACGTTTGGAGTTGTTTCGTAACGTTTTAAACGTTTGGATTTGGGTTGTAATTTTTGTAAACGTTTGGCTTAAATCGCTAAAACGGTGAAACGTTTGGATTTGTTTCGTAACGTTTGTAAACGTTTGGCTTTAATCGCTAAAAAGGGGAAATGTTTAGATTTGTTTTGTAACGTTTTAAACGTTTGGCTTAAATCGCTAACAAGATGAAATGTTTGGATTTGTTTCGTAACGTTTGTAAACGTTTGGCATAAATAGATAAAAATGTCCGGCTTAAATTGCTAAAAAGGTGAAACGTTCTGATTTGTTTTGAAACGTATTAAACGTTTGGACCCTTTTTAGCGATTTAAGCCAAACGTTTAAAATATTACGAAACCAATCCAAACGTTCAAAACGTTATGAAACATATCCATACATTTAAAACGTAACGATACAAATCCAAACTTGTCCCCTTCTTAGCTATTTAATCTGAACGTTTACAAACATTAGGAAACAAATCCAAACGTTTCCCATATTTAACGATTTAAGCCAAACATTTAAAACATGACGAAACTAATCCAAAAGTTTCACCTTTTTAGCGATTTGTTTTGTAACGTTTGTAAACGCTTAGATTTGTTCCGTAAGGTTTTAAATGTTGGATTTATTTCATAACGTTTGTAAACCTTTGGCTTAAATCGCTGAAAAGGTGAAACTTCTTGATTTGTTTCGTAACGTTTGTAAAACTTTTGGCTTAAATCGCTAAAAAGGTAAAACGTTTGGATTTATTTCGTAACATTTTAAACATTTGGATTGGTTTCGTAACGTTTTAAACGTTTGGTTTTGTTACGTAACGTTTGGCTTTAATTGCTAAAAAGGGGAAACGTTTGGATTTAATTCATAGCGTTTGAAAATGTTTGGCTTAAATCGCTAAAAAGGAGAAACGTTTGGATTGGTTTCCTAAAATTAAACGTTTATAACATTACGAAACAAATCCTACTTTCACCTTTTTAGCGATCGAAGCCAAACGTTTACAAACGTTACGAAACAAAATCAAACATTTCACCTTTTTAGTGATTTAAGCCAACCGTTTACAAACATTACGAAACAAATCCAAAAGTTTCATGTTTCACCTTTTTAGCGATTGATTTTGTAACGTTATAAACTTTTGGCTTAAATCGCTAAAAAGGGGAAATGTTTTGTTTTGTTTGGTAACATTTGTTTTTGTATGGTAACGTTTTAAACATTTTGCTTAAATCACTAAAAAGGTGAAACGTTTGGATTTGTTTTGTAACTTTCGTAAACGTTTGACTTAAATCGCTAAAAAGGTGAAACGTTCGAATTTGTTTTATAACGTTTTTAACCATTGGAGTTTTTTCGTAGCCTTTTTAAATGTTTGGATTTGTTTCGTAACGTTTGTAAATGTTTGGCTTAAATTGCTAAAAAGGTGAAATGTTTGGATTTGTTTTGTAACCAATCCAAACATTTACAAACGTTACGAAACAAATCGAAACGTTACACCTTTTTAGCGATTTAAGCCAAACATTTACAAACGTTACGAAACAAATCGAAACGTTTCACATTTTTAGCAATTTAAGCAAAACGTTTACAAACATTACGAAACAAATCTAAACGTTTCCCCTTTTCAGCAATTTAAGTCAAACGTTTACAAACGATTCCAAAAAAAAACCAAACGTTTCACCTTTTTAGCGATTTAAACCAAACGTTTAAAACATTATGAAACCAATCCAAACGTTTAAAACGTTACAAAACAAATCCAAACGTTTAACCTTTTTAGCGATTTAATCCAAACGTTTACAAATGTTACAAAACAAATCCAAACATTTACAAACGTTACGAAACAAATCCAAGCGTTTCACCTTTTTAGCGATTTAAGCCAAAAGTTTTATATGTTACAATACCAATCCAAACGTTTAAAACGTTATCAAGCAAATCCAAACGTTTCATGTTTCACCTTTTTAACGATTTAAGCCAATCATTTACAAACGTTACAAAACAAATCTAAATGTTTCATCTTTTTAGCGATTTAAGCCACATTTTTACAAACATTACGAAACAAAACCAAACGTTGCACCTTTATAACGATTTAAGCCAAACATTTACAAACATTACAAAACAAATCCAAACGTTTAAAACGTTATGAAACAAATCCAAACGTTTCAAATTATTAGTGATTGAAGCCAAACGTTTACAAACGTTACGAAACAAATCCAAACGTTTCTCATTTTTAGCGATTTAAGCCAAACGTTTACAAACGTTACGAAACAAATCTAAACGGTTCACCTTTTTAGCAAATTAAGCCAAACGTTTTGAAATGTTACAAAACAAAACATTTCACATTTTTAGCGATTTAAGCCAAAAGTTTAAAACGTTATGAAACCAATCCAAACGTTTAAAACGTTACGAAACAAATCCAAACATTTCACCTTTTTAGCAATTTAATCCAAACGTTTACAAATGTTACAAACAAAATCCAAACATTTCATCTTTTTAGCGAATTAAGCAAGACATATACAAACATTACGAAACAAATCCAAACGTTTCACCTTTTTAGCGATTTAAGCCAAAAGTTTTTAACGTTACAAAACAAATTCAAACGTTTAAAACGATACGAAACAAATCCAAACGTTTCATGTTTCACCTTTTTTGCAATTTATGCCAAACGTTTACAAACGCTGCAAAACAAATCCAAACGTTTCATCATTTTAGCAATTTAAGCAAAACATTTACAAACGTTACGAAACAAAACCAACCGTTGCACCTTTATAGCGATTTAAGCCAAACATATACAAACATTACGAAACAAATCCAAACTTTTGAAATGTTACGAAACAAAACCAAATGTTTCAACTCATTAGCTATTTAAGCTAAACGTATACAAACATTTGCGAAACACATCCAAACGTTTCACCTTTTTAGCGATTTAAGCCAAACATTTAAAACGTTATGAAACCTATCCAAACGTTTAAAACGTCACGAAACAAATCCAAATGTTTCCCCTTTTTAGCGATTTAAGCCAAACATTTAAAATGTTACGAAACTAATCTAAACATTTCACCTTTTTAGCGATTTGTTTCGTAACGTTTGTAAATGTTGGGCTTAAATCCCTAAAAATGTGAAACATTTGGAGTTGTTTCGTAACATTTTAAACGTTTGGATTTGGGTTGTAATTTTTTGTAAACATTTGGCTAAAATGGCTAAAAAGGTGAAACGTTTGGATTTGTTTCGTAACGTTTGTAAACGTTTAGCTTTAATCGCTAAAAATGGGAAACGTTTGGATTTGTTTTGTAATGTTTTAAATGTTTGGCTTAAATCGTAAAAAAGGTGAAATATTTGTTCGTAACGTTTGGCTTTAATTGCTTTTGGATTTGTTTCGTAACGTTTGAAAACGTTTGGCATAAATCGCTAAAAGGAGAAACGTTTGTATTGGTTTCGTAAAATTAAACGTTTATAACATTACGAAACAAATCCTAACTTTCACCTTTTTAGCGATTGAAGCCAAACGTTTACAAACGTTACGAAATAAAATCAAATGTTTCACCTTTTTAGTGATTTAAGGCAAACGTTTACAAACATTACGAAACAAATCCAAAAGTTTCATGTTTCACCTTTTCAGCGATTTAATCCAAACGTTTCCAAACGTTACAAAACAAATCAAAACGTTTCCCCTTTTTACGATTTAAGCCAAACGTTTACAAACTTTACGAAACAAAACCAAACGTTTTCCTTTTTTAGCCATTTAAGACAAATGTTTACAAATGTTAGTAAACAAAACCAAACGTTTCCCCTTTTTAGCGATTTAAGCCAAACATTTGCAAACGTTACGAAATAAATCCAAACGTTTCACATTTCACCTTTTTAGAGATTTAATCCAAACGTTTAAAACGTTACAAATCAAATCCAAACGTTTCACCTTTTTAGAGATTTAAGCAAAACGTTTACAAACGTTACGAAACAAATCCAAACGTTTAAAACGTTACAAAGCAAATCCAAATGTTTCACATTTTTAGCTATTTAAGCCAAACGTTCACAAATGTTACAAAACAAATCCAAACGTTTCACCTTTTTAACGACTTAAGCCAAACGTTTACAAACGTTACAAAAGAAAACCAAACATTTTATCTTTTTATCGATTTGAGCCGAACGTTTACAAACTTTACGAAACAAATCCAAACGTTAAGAAACAAATTCAAACATTTCACATTTTTAACAATTGAAGCCAACGTTTACAAACGGTACAAAACAAATCCAAACGTTTCACCTTTTTAGCGATTTAAGCAAATATTTACAAACGTTACAAAACAAATCCAAACGTTTCACCTTTTTAGCGATTTAAGCAAATATTTACAAACGTTACAAAACAAATCCAAACGTTTACAAACGGTACTAAACCAATCGAAACGTTTCACATTTTTAGGGATTTAAGCCAACATTTACAAATGTTACGAAACAAATCCAAATGTTTCACCTTTTTAGCGATTGAAGCCAAACGTTTACAAACGTTACAAAATAAATCCAAACGTTTAAAACATTACGAAAAAATCCAAATGTTTAAAACGTTACGAAACAAATTCAACCAAACTTTTAAAACATTACGAAAGAAATCCAAACGTCTAAAACGTTACGAAACCAATCCAAACATCTTAAATTGCTAAAAAGTTTAAACGTTTGGATTTGTTTCGTAACATTTGTAAATGGTTGGATTTGTTTCATAACGTTTTATACGTTTGCATATGTTTCGCAACATTTGTAAACGTTTGGCTTAAATAACTAAAAAAGTGAAATGTTTGGTTTTGTTTCGTAATATTTGTAAATATTTGGTTTAATTCGCTAAAAAGGTAAAATGTTTGGATTTGTTTCGTAACTTTGGCTTAGATCGCTAAAAAGGTGAAACATTTGGATTTGTTTTGAAACGTGTGTAAATGTTTGGTTTAAATCGGTAAAAAGGTGAAACGTTTCAATTTGTTTCACCTTTTTTGCGATTGTTTCGTAACGTTTGTAAACGTTTGGTTTAAATTGCTAAAAAGGTGAAACGTTTGGATTTGTTTCACAATGTTTTAAACGTTTGGCTTTAATCGCTAAAAAGGTAAAACGTTTGGATTAGTTTCATAACGTTTTAACGTTTGGTTTAGTTTGTAACGTTTTAAACGTTTAGCTTAAATCTCTAAAAAGCTGAAACGTTCGGATTTGTTTCGTAACGTTTTAAACGTTTAGCTTAAATCGCTAAAAAGGTGAAACGTTCGGATTTGTTTCGTAACGTTTTACACGTTTGGATTGGTTTTGTAACTTTGTAAACGATTGGCTTAAATTGCTAAAAAGGTGAAACATTTGGTTTTGTTTCATAACGTTTGCGAAAAAGGTTAGACATTGGATTTGTTTCGTTACAAATCCAAATGTTTCCTTTTTTTTAGAAATTTAAGCCAAACGTCTACAAACGTTACGAAACAAAACCAAACGGTTAAAATGTTACGAAACAAATTCAAACATTACGAAACCAATTCAAACGTTTAAAACGTTACAAAACAAATCCAAACGTTTAAGACGTTACGAAACAAATCCAAACGTTTAAAATGTTAAAAAACAAATCCAGACGTATCACATTTTTAGCGATTTAAGCCAAACGTTTACAAACGTTACAAAACCAATCCAAATGTTTAAGATGTTACGAAATAAATCCAAACGTTTCCACTTTTTAGCGATTTAAGCCAAACGTTTACAAACGTTACGAAACAAATCCAAATGTTTCACATTTTTTGCGATTTAAACCAAAAGTTTAAAACGTTACAAAACCAATCCAAAGGTTTAAAACGTTAAGAAACAAATCCAAGCGTTTCACCTTTTTAGCGATTCAAGCTAAATGTTTGCAAATGTTACGAAAACAAACTAAACGTTTCATCTCTTTAGCGATTTAAGCCAAACATTTAAATCGTTACAAAACCAATCCAAACGTTTAAAATGTTACAAAACAAATCCAAACGTTTCACCTTTTTAGCGATTTAAGCCAAACGTAACGAAACAAATCTAAATGTTTCACCTTTTTAACGATTTAAGGCAAACGTTTACAAACGTTACGAAACAAATCCAAACGTTTAGCCTGTTTAGCGATATATGCCAAACGTTTAAAACGTTACAAAACCAATCCAGACGTTTAAAACGTTACGAAACCAGTCCAAATGTTTAAAATATTGCGAAAAAATCCAAACGTTTAAAATGAAAAAAAAAAAACAAATCCGAACGTTTCTCATTTTTAGTAATTTAAGCCAAACGTTTATAGAAGTTACGAAAAAAATCCAACCGTTTCACATTTGTAGCGATTTATGCCAAACGTTTACAAACATTACGAAACAAATCCAAACGTTTTCTCTTTTTAGCAATTTAAGCCAAACTTTACGAATCAAATTCAAACGTTTTAAATTTTTAGTGATTTAAGCCAAATGTTTAAAACGTTACGAAACCAATCTGAACGTTTAAAACGTTACGAAAGAAATCCAAATGTTCACCTTTTTAGCGATTTAAACCAAACATTTAAAACACTACAAAACAAGGTTAAACGTTTGGATTTGTTTCGTAACATTTGTAAATGTTTGCCTTAAATCGTTAAAAATGTGAAACTTTTGGATCTGTTTCGTAACTTATGTAAATGTTCGCCTTAAATCCCTAAAAATATGAAACGTTTGGATTTGTTTCGTAACGTTTTAAACGTTTGGATTTGTCTCGTAACGTTTGTTAACGCTTAGCTTAAATCACTAAAAAGGTGAAAAGTTTGGATTTTTTTCGTGACGTTTGTAAACGTTTGGCTTAAATCGCTAAAAAGGTGAAACGTTTGGATATGTTTAGCAACATTTTAAACATTCGTCTTAAATCGCTAAAAAGGTGAAACGTTTGGATTTGTATCATAATGTTTGAAAACGTTTGGCTTAAATCGCTAAATAGGGGAAACGTTTGGTTTTGTTTCGTAACTTTTGTAAACGTTTGGCTTCAATCGTTATAAAGGTGAAACGTTTGGATTTGTTTCGTAACGTTTTAAACGTTTGGATTGGTTTCGTAACATTTTAAACGTTTGGCTTAAATCGCTAAAAAGGTGAAACGTTTGGATTTATTTCATAACGTTTTAAACATTTGGCTTAAATTGCTAAAAAAGTGAAACGTTTGGATTTGTTTCGTAACGTTTGTAAATGCTTAGCTTTAAATTGCTTAAAAGGTGAAACGTTTGGATTTGTTTCGTAACGTTTGTAAACATTTGGCTTAAATCGCTAAAGATATGAAACTTTTTTATTTGTTTCACCTTTTCAGCGATTTAAGCCAAAAGTTTAAAACGTTACAAAACCAATTCAAACGTTTAAAATGTTACGAAACAAATCCAAACGTTTCCCCTTTTTTGCGGTTAAAGTCAAACATTTACAAACGTTACGAAACAAATCCAAACATTTCTCCTTTTTAGCGATTTAAGCCAAACGTTTAAAACGTTATGAAACAAATTCCAACACTTCACCTTTTTAGTGATTTAAGCCAAACATTTACACACGTTACGAAACAAATCCAAATGTTTCATCTTATTAGCGATTTAAGCCAAACGTTTACAAATATTACGAAATAAATCCATACATTTTACCTTTTTAGCGATTTAACCAAAAGTTAAAAACATTATAAATCCAATCCAAACGATTAAAACGTTACGAAATAAATCCAAACGTTTGGATTGGTTTCATAACGTTTTAGACGTTTGGCTTAAATCGCTAAAAAGGTTAAACGTTTGAATTTGTTTTGTAACGTTTGTAATCGTTTGGCTTAAATCGCTAAAAAGGTAAAACGTTTGGATTTGTTTCGTAACGTTTTAACCGTTTGGATTTTTTCGTACTCTTTTTAAATGTTTGGATTTGTTTCGTAACGTTTGTAAACGTTTGGCTTAAATCACTAAAAAGGCGTAACGTTTGGATTTATTTCGTAACTACTCTGAACGTTACGAAACAAATCCAAATGTTACACCTTTTTAGCGATTTAAGCCAAATGCTTACAAACGTTACGAAAAAAATCTAAACGTTCCACATTTTTAGCGATTTAAGTCAAACGTTTACAAACGTTACGAAACAAATCCAGAAGTTTCACCTTTTTAGCAATTTAAGCCAAACGTTTACAAACGTTACGAAACAAAAGCAAACGTTTCCCCTTTTTAGCGATTTGAGGCAAACATTTAAAATATTATGAAACCAATCCAAACGTTTAAAACGTTATGAAACAAATCCAAACGTTTCACCTTTTTAGCGATTTGAGCCAAATGTTTACAAACGTTACAGAACAAATCCAAACGTTTCATCTTTTTAGCGATTTAAGTAAAACAATTACAAACATCGTGAAACAAATCCAAATGTCTCACCTTTTTAGCGATTTAAGCCAAAAATTTTGAACGTTACAAAACCAATCCAAACGTTTAAAATGTTACGAAACAAATCCAAACGTTTCATGTTTCACCTTTTTAGCGATTTAATTCAAGCGTTTACAAACGTTACAAAACAAATCCAAACGTTTCAACATTTTAGCTATTTAAGCCAGATGTTTACAAACATTACGAAACAAATCCAAACGTTTAAAACGTTACGAAATAAATCCAAACATTTCAAATTTTTAGCGATTTAAGCGAAACGTTTACTAACATTATGAAACAAATCCAAACGTTTCACCTTTTTAGCGATTTAATCCAAACATTTAAAACGTTATGAAACCAATCAAAACTTTTAAAACATTTCGAAACAAATCCAAATGTTTCCCCTTTTTAGAAATTTAAGTCAAACGTTTACAAACATTTGGTTTCGTTTCGTAACGTTTGTAAACGTTGGCTTCAATCGCTAAAAAGGTGAAACGTTATGATTTGTTTCGTAACGTTTTAAACGTTTGGATTGGTTTTGTCACGTTTTAAACTTTTGGCTTAAACCGCTAAAAAGGTGAAACGTTTGGATTTGTTTCATAACGTTTATAAACGTTTGGCTTCAATCGCTAAAAAGTGGAAATGTTTCGATTTGTTTCGTAATGTTTGTAAACGTTTGGCTTAAATAGCTAAAAAGGTGAAACGTTTAGCTTAGTTTTGTAATGTTTTAAATGTTTGGCTTAAATTGATAAAAAGGTGAAACGTTTAGTTTTGTTTCGTAACATTTGTAAACATTTCGCTTCAATTCCTAAAAAGGTGAAAAGTTTAGATTTGTTTCGTAACTGTCACAACCCATTTTTATGAATCGTGACCGGCGCTAGGGTATGGGAAATGTAGTACCAAAACCCGTAGCTAATCTTTCGGTTAACATACAATTATAATAAACCTGCAAGAAAACCAATGCTCGGGGACAACCGAGACTTCAGCCTAATGCTAGCAGTTATAGTATTCAACATTTAATATAAAATGTTTATCCAATATTGAGTCTAAAATAGACATAACATAAATAACCCTGAATAATCATATAACATGCCAAAGCAATAATAATCCAATCGAACTAATCCGACAAACAACTAGAATAAATAAAGACGTATAGTCACTAATGCGGTCTAATAATAAAATGGTTTGACAGTTTAACAAAATAAAAGAAACCTCCCAGAAAAGTAAAGACGGATATCACCAGACTTTCTCAGATCATAACCCTGGAGAAAATTGGGAAAACAACGGGGTCAGATATACTGAGATGAGTTCATACCACTATTTACATTTACCAAGTGGAAAACCTTTAAAACCGTTTAAAACATTTAATAACAGCATTACGTATAGTAGTTGGAACCCTAAGCCACAATATTCTAACTTGTATACTTTATTACAAAAGGTCTGGTCCCGAGAGATGAGCTACACCGAGTTACCACTGATCATACTTAATCCATAACCAGAGTCCCGAGAGCTGAGCTACACCGAGTTACTCTACTGGGTCCCAAGAGCTACGCTACCACCGAGTTACCCCCACATATCACATACCTTATCTAGATCAATACCAGTGCGCACACAGTTCTAATGATGCCTATTAGGAACCATATTCCAACTAATAGCCATAATGAAAAAAACAGTTCGCAATTGTACGTATACAATATATATAATATTAAAATAACAATTTACTTAATAAAGCGGTAAATAGTAAGTACAAACACACTGCTTGCTAATCCACGTGAAAACTCCTGGCAAGCAACCTAAACTTTGTTCGCCTCAAAAGCACGAACGATCAACGAGTCTAAACAAATATAAATCATCACTAAAAATAGACCCTAACTCTAGAGAGTACTAGACACCACTTATGACTAGCACAAACAACACGTCAGAATAAAACACCCAGAGCGACACAAAATACCCAATAGGTAATAATGCCCAATTAATACAAGTCCATTGAGTTCTAGCTTTAAAATCCATTTCATAAATATTATTTAAATAATAAAATTAATCAATTTCCAAACTGGTTAGCCGAGTTACCGATAACTACCAAGTTACCTCACATGTCGGGTGACCAAGTCTAACCCGACCCAAATATTTTATCAATTATATATATCAGAGTTTATGATTCCCAAAAATAATTTTGATAAAATAATTATAATTATATCCAATTATAATAGTTTATAATTTTAGAAACCACATTGGTAAAATAATAATTAAAATTAAAATAGAACCCAATAGCTTTAACTTCGAGTAACCCAAGTTACTAACAATTTATTTAACTAAAATAAATTAAGAAAACGTTTAAAATTTAAAGCCATCAATTTGACACGCCGAGTCAACAATTCCAAAATATAATAATTATCCGAGTAATTATAATGTAAATGATTAGAATATAATTATCACTTTCCGTAATAATCAAAATAGAATAAATTAAATAATAAATGAAACTAACATTATTTTTAAATTTAAAATAATGTTACAAAAATGCCAAAACATAAATCGAAACTAAATTTGAAAGTTATAATCAAATCACTCAATAGACAAAAGGTGATATATTAGAATTTAACCTAAGGAATCAAATTAACAAACCAATTATAATGAATCACCAAATTGGCCCTTTTTGCCAACAATCTCATTTTAAAAAGGAACAAGCCTGCCAACTCATCATCTTTCCCAAACAAAAACTTCAATATGCAGAAGACATGAAAACCAACTTTCAATAAACAAACTTTCATAATTCATAAATCATCCAACAACAAGATCATAAATATGATAACAATATTTGAACAAGAAACAAAGTCTCATTAAGTGCAGCCGATAATATTAAATCAAAACGACGGATTCGATCGAAATCGAGAACGAAGAACAACGAACAATGAAACAACTCATAATAACAATTCAGTTAGGATTAAACCCTAGAAACCCATGAAGTAATAGCAAAAACGTAGTCATGGCAGCCAATGAAATAGACAGCAGCAATAAGAAGAAATACGGCAATATCAAAGCAAAACGACGATGAACCGTACGGCGTAGAACGAAGGAATTCAACGTACCAATTTGACGTTAAACACTCGAGGATTGAAGAGGACGGTATACACTGAAGTTGTGATGAAAAACAACTCAAACGGTTCTAAAACAGCGAAGAACAAGTTAGGAACGGGACGAGACGATATCGAACGAAATAACGAATGAAACGATTACTTACCGAATCTCAAACGAATGGAATACGTAATGAAGGGTTAATGTGTTCTGAGAACTTTTGGAGTCGGCTAGGGTATTATGTTTAGTTTAGGGTTTCTAAGAAAATAAAAGAAAAGCATCGTGATGTACCAGGTCTATTTATTGACCTGTTACTGCCCGCAGAATAAGGTGTGCGGTAGCACACTGCTTGATTCAAGAGTGTGCGTTCGCACACTCGCAAACTACTCCAATGCGTCTTAAATTTTGATCTAGCAGTCAACTTTTTGTTGGCACAACATATCCAAAAGTGAGCCCGATCCAACGGTACAATTGGGAGATATGGATGTTTTATAAAAACATGTCAGATTTATAAGGCACACGAACACAACTTCGATTATAATCCGGATACAAATCAAATCACTATCGAAAACTCACACGACACATGCGACACATACAAGAAACAACTCCTACCCCAGTTAAAGTTTCACACTTGCTAAGTACACCATTAATAATCTGAACTAAGTCGGAAACACAACAAAACCATGATGGAAAAATACAGGATATTACAATCTCCCCAACTTATATAAAATTTGTCCTCGAATTTAAAACTAAAACAATCATCGTACAACATAACATAAAACTACACGCCAATCTGAACAGAACGCCTGCCACCAATGTGGAAACGCATCCACAAGATACCAAATGTAAACAAAGACAGCAATAGCAACAATAACGCAGACGAACTATGTCTTCCAACACAGTCCCCAACCAAGAACCAACCCAATTGAAAACAAAGGTATACCGTACCCAACGACCAACGCACTTGCGTAAACAGAACTCAACATGTTGTCCCTCAAGACAACTCAACACCACCACTTGCATAAACCGAACAATCTCACAAGATCACTAATGCATTAACACTACTTAGCATAAACGATAACTTCATATTTTCAATGATAACTCTAATCAAAATTTCTGCTAAGAGAAGGTCAGCACAAGACCAAACAGCCAGAAAATACATATGGGGTATTACATTCTCCCCAACCTATGACATTTGACCTCGAGTTGCAAATCTGAACTTATTCGCACTATAACCGTTGCAAGACACATATGCGCAAAATTCTGATTCTAACAACTCGATGCTCTAATGATTACTCGATCAACCCAATGTTAATAATCAACAATTATCCAAGTGAGAGCCACAATTACTCTATACCGGAGTGGCTTCCAAAACCAGCTCGAATTTTAACAATTATAAAACCTCAATGTCAAAATACAACACTACTAGGATCACCCAATCCAATGACTAACATTAAATTCGATAATACAACCAACTTCGTGAATTATGAAACACAAAAACGCATACCGTTATTCCCAAGAAAACATGAACTCATAATAACAAAATCTCTTGATTAGTAATAAATAATCCCAAACACAATAACTCCTTCAATCATTTAGAAACATAACGCCGCAACTAAACTGAGCATCGACTACATCTCACTTCAATTGCACAACTTAAAATTTTGTCGCCCACACTAAGGGTTCAACTACTGACCCAAACGATATCCAAACATTACTATAATACCATCAATCAACAAAATCGATCAACCAATACGGATTGTCGAAACCTATATACTACGATCCTCGATTCTCGAATCAACTAACTCATATATATTCAAATCAAACTCAAATTCACAAAATTACTCAATCAATTGCCTATAACCTTATATACAACGAGAGATCACTACAACCAGTTTACTACGACCAGATTGTTAGTTATGCTCAAAACCAACCCCTAGATACAAATATTTTATATACAAAATTTTCCATCCTGTTTAAAAGACTCTACGTCTTACACCTCCTTTTGCATTCAAAATCAAAATGCGTTTACCGTTGAAAAACCATCGGTTTTGTAACCCCTTGAAAATTTTCAAGTTACTCACACTTTGAATCAACAATTTCTCTTTACTTTTAAAAATATTTGCAAATTTATGAAACAGTTCAACTGGCAAAATTTATGTTCTCTTTAAACTAAACTTGCTAACCTCAATTTATACTTTTCTCGTAAAAGTTAAACTGTGGCAAAATTCTCCATATTCAAAATACATATAAATGTTTCAAGACATCAAAGATTAAATCGTATCTATATTTTTGCTCTTAAACAAAAATACAATTGAAGAAATCGCTCAGGCGAAAAATTTATTATCCCTTTTTAATCAATTTTGACAAAATTTCTCCCTTTCCTCAGAAAGGTAATATTATCAATGCAAATCTCTTGTTTATAAAAAAACTTTTGCATCTATACACCAAAATACTTGGACAATTTCAAATTTGAAAAGATAAATTTTCTTTTAAAAAGGTAGTGTATACACACACATGAGCATAATCAATATCCTTAATCCACTAATCCTTAAATAACTAATAAGAAATTAGCACGAAAACTTCCTAATCTGAATCTAACCATACGTCGCACTTGGCACAACTATATCCCGAGCGCAACCTCAAATTCAATTTCATGTTCCATAAAACACACAATTTTGACAATTCAGACTGATCCATTACAACGTAATCGCTCAAAATTTACCACCATCATCACAGAGTATTTGTCTAGCTACCTTTCGGTAACAGTTTCAAATCATTTGAAATCCGACAACTTTATAAATAAATTTACCACAATGTGAATCGCGAGCTCGTTTCAAAACATCTTTCTCAAAACACTTTATCAAAAAATCCATTTTACATAATTGGGCGCCAGGGTGATGACATCTCTCATCCCCGAAAGAGTTGCATCCAACCGTAATCATTTCTATGCACGTGATGCATGTACTATTATGCATGTATTAGTTATTGATTTATCTTTTATTTAGTGAACATACTCAATGCTCAATGCAATCCTATTCGTGACATTCAAACTGCATGTCCATGATATATCTGAGCACAATTACTTGTTGAAAATATTTCAAATATATTACCATTTCAACTTTTGAAATCAACTTCTCAATAAAATATTTGCTAGACGTTACACTCTATGAGATGTGCACTCGATAACCTCAAAATATTTCTCATATTCCTTACTTGCAACCTATCAACATTCGATGCTATATAACAACTCAATCTAAAAATTATGTTACAACTCTTCCACATAAATATCCAACTAACCTCAACCCTAATTGAACTCATACCCAACAAACATATCACATACGTTCCTACGAAATTTACCGCCAGCTTCCTTATCGCATCAATAACTTGATGAAAACACCGGTGTATTAATACACTGATCTATCTTCTCGAATCAGAATTTCCAATATCCGTTCTAGGATAATTAGAAATCTACAACCTATCCAAGGGAATATTTCCCTCCTCTTCCTTGATATCGAAACCCAAAGATTTCGATCCAACAGTAATATAGAAAACTCAGCTTATTCGCAGTTGATACTATATCAGAACAGGGTTTGAACAAATGTTCGAGTCACAATCAAACCAAAAATCAGGTATTTACTATAATCGCACGAAATAAATCATCCCACGTGCTACATCGCACGAATAGATGAAACAAAACAGTTAACTTAATCCAACATGTAAGCGAATTATACCACGCAAATCAAAACCAAAAATATTTTGATTGCTACAAATCATAAACCACATAAGTGTTGCCATTAAGCAAAAATTTACCCAAGCATACTTAAAAGATAAAACAAGACATGCCACAACATTTTTGAAATCTCACTACAAAATCACCATGTAATTATATCATCCTTTAATAGTGTGCTTCAAAATTCATTTTGAAATTTAAAGTCACTTATAAAACTTCCAAACCTGGTTGAGCCCCACGGTTAAAATAAAATCACAATTTATAAATATCTCTTCTTATAAATCAGTTGCTTTAAAACGGATACCCAAGTATCTCAAACAATAAAATCACCGATCTAGCCGAGTCATTACAACTACCAAGCCAACTCCTAAATTTGGGTGACCCAAGTCGAACCCAAAACAACCGTTTATAAAACATAATCAAAATATTTTGCAAATCCGGAAAATATTTTAATAAAATTTACATCCCTTAAAATTTAAGAGCTCAACGTAAACCAACAGCTAAACAGTAATTTAAAAACTCAAATGAGAAATCTTTGATTTCAAACAGCCATCCCGTAAATTCCAAAAATGTTAAATTGCTGGCATACTACAACATTAAATTCTTAAAACAATGACCCAACTCATAAAATATCATTTTGAAATCATCGTTTGTTAACACCAAACCAAACATAATATTTTGAAATATAAGAATTTTTTTTTACTGGTAACTTAACCAAAAATCGACCTTTTTAAGAATTTAAAATCAACTTCTCATATGATTCTGTATCGAAACACAAATCGGATAAAACAATATTCTCAATGAAAATCTTTAAATTAACATGTGGTCAAGTAATGCATGACCATCAAAACACGTTTTAAGGTTTAACTCAAAATCTCTTTAATAGAAAAACAAGGCTAACGCCCAACATACGATCATATTTAAAATCAACAACCGAGGCCAAAGTCAAGATGTACTATATTAATAAGGCAAAAGCAATTCAACACATTATGTAAAATAACTGTAACCATAACATATATTCTAAATCCTTTCAGGCATAAACACCAAGGTTTATCAAACAACATCATACCCAAGTAAGAGTTTTAGAAAAATTTACCAACCTAAGATTTCTCGAGAAATCGAAAGCAATAGCAATCACCCAAGTGAAATAACCTCAACTTGATATAACACAGCAACTAACATCCAAGTGAAATAAATTGTTAATCATAGCACCAACACCAAATAAAGACTGTTAGACATCACCTATAGGATGTAGGATGAAAGTTTGAAAACAAATGATGATGTTTAAAAGACAAGACGCGAATCCTAATCCTGCAGTAGTTCCTATGACACGACAACACTTATCATGCCAAAAACACATAACATATAACATGCATAAGGCCTTGGTTTGAAACCAAAGCTCTAATACCAAGTTTGTCACAACCATTTTCATGAATCGTGACCGGCGCTAGGGTATGGGTAATGTAGTACCAAAACCCGTAGCTAGCCTTTCGGTTAACATACAATTATAATAAACCTGCAAGAAAACCAATGCTCGAGGGCAATCGAGACTTCAACCGAATTCTAGCAGTTATAATATTCAACATTTAATATAACATGCTTATCAAATATTAAGTCTAAAATATACATATCATAAATAACCCTGAATAATCATATAACATGCCAAAGCAATAATAATCCAGTCGAACAACTAGAATAAATAAAGACGTCTAGTCACTGCTGCGGTCTAAGAATAAAATGGTTTGACAGTTTATCAAAATAAATGAAACCTCTGAGAAAAGTAAAGACGGAGATCACCAGACTCTCTCAGATCATAACCTTGGGAAAAATTGGGAAAACAACGGGGTCAGATATACTGAGATGCGTTTATACCACTATTTACATTTATCAAGTGGAAAACCTTTAAAACTGTTTAAAACATTTAATAACAGCATTACGTATAATAGTTGGAACCCTAAACCACAATATTCTAACCTGTATACTTAATTACAAAAGGCCTGGTCCTGAGAGCTGAGCTACACCGAGTTACCACTGACCACACTTAATCCATAACCAGAATCCCGAGAGCTGAGCTACACCGAGTTACTCTACTAGGTCCCGAGAGCTAGGCTACCACGAAGTTACCCCCACATATCACATACCTTATCTAGATCAATACCGGTGCGCACGCAGTCCTAATAATGCCCATTAGGTAGCATGTTTCTAGTAATAGCCATAATGAAAAAAAATAGTTCGCAATTGTACGTATACAATATAAATAATATTAAAATAACAATTTACTTAATAAAGCGGTAAATAGTAAGTACAAACTCACTGCTTGCTAATCCACGTGAAAACTCCTGGCAAGCAACCTAAACTTGGTTCGCCTCAAAAGCACGAACGATCGACGAGTCTAAACAAATATAAATCATCACTAAAAATAGACCCTAACTCTAGAGAGTACTAGACACCACATAGGACTAGCACAAACAACACGTCGGAATAAAACACCCAGAGCGACACAAAATACCCAATAGGTAATAATGCCCAATTAATACAAGTCCATTGAGTTCTAGCTTTAAAATCCATTTTATAAATATTATTTAAATAATATTTAAATAATAAAATTAATCGATTTCCAAACTGGTTAGCCGAGTTATCGATAACTAACAAGCTACCTCACATGTCGGATGACTCAAGTCTAACCCGACCCAAATATCTTATCAATTATATAAAACAAAGTTTATAATTCCCAAAAATAATTTTGATAAAATAATTATAATTATATCCAATTATAATAGTTTATAATTTTAGAAACCACATTGGTAAAATAATAATTAAAATTAAAATGGAGCCCAATAGATTTAACTTCAAGTTACTAACAAGTTATTTAACTAAAATAAATTAAGAAAACATTTAAAATTTAAAGCCATCAATTTGACACGCCGAGTTAATAATTTCAAAATATAATAATTAGCCGAGTAATTATAAATTGAATGATTAGAATATAATTATCACTTTCCGTAATAATCAAAATAGTATAAATTAAATAATAAATGAAACTAACATTATTTTTAATTTTAAAATAATGCTACCAAAATGTCAAAACATAAATCGAAACTAAATTTGAAAGTTATAATCAAATAACTCAATAGAAAAAATTTGATAAATTAGAATTTAACCTAAGGAATAATATTAACAAAACCAATTATAATGAATCACCAAATTGGCCCTTTTTGCCAACAATCTCATTTTGAAAAGGAACAAGCCCGCCAACTCATCATCTTTCCCAAACAAAAACTTCAATATGCAGAAGACATGAAAACCAACTTTCAATAAAAAAACTTTCATAATTCTTAAAGCATCCAACAACAAGATAATAAATATGATAACAATATTTGAACAAGAAACAAAGTCTCATTAAGTGGCAGCCGAGAATATTAAATCAAAGCGACGGATTCGATCGAAATCGAAAACGAAGAACAACGAACAATGAAACCACTCATAATAACAATTCAGTTAGGATTAAACCCTATAAACCCATGAAGTAAAAGCAAAAGCGTAGTCATGGCAGCCAAGGAAATAGATAGCAACAATAAGAAGAAATGCGACAATATCAAAAAAAACGATGATGAACCTTACGGCGTAGAAAGAAGGAATTCAATGTACCAATTTGACATTTAACACTCGAGGATTGAAGAGGACGGTATACACTGAAGTTGTGATGAAAAACAACTAAAACGGTTCTAAAACAGCGAAGAACAAGTTAGGAACGGGACGAAACGATATCGAACAAAATAACGAATGAAACGATTACTTACCGAATCTAAAACGAATGGAATGCGTAATGAAGGGTTAATGTGTTCTGAGAGCTTTTGGAGTCGGCTAGGGCATTATGTTTAGTTTAGGGTTTCCAAAAAAATGAAAGAAAAGCATCGTGATGTAACAGGTCTATTAATAGACCTGTTACTGCCCGCAGAAATAGGTGTGCTATCGCACACCTGAAGTGTGCGTTTGCACACTGCTTGATTCAAGAGTGTGCTTTCGCACACTCACAAAATACTCCAATGCGTCCTAAATTTTGATCCAACGGTCAACATTTTGTCGTGCACAACATATCCAAAAGTGATCCCGATCCAACGGTGCAATTGGGAGATATGTGTGTTTTATAAAACCATGTCAGATTTATAAGGCACACGAACAAAACTTCGATTATAATCCGAATACAAATCAAATCGCTATCCAAAACTCACAATATAGATGCGACACATACAAGAAACAATCCCAACCCCAATTAAAGTTTCACACTTGCTAAGTCCATCATTAATAATCCGACATTCAGTCGGAAACACAACAAAACCATGACGGAAAAATACAGGATATTACAGTAACATTTAGATTGGTTTCGTAACGTTTGTAAACGTTTGGCTTAAATCGCTAAAAAGGTGAAACGTTTAGATTTGATTCGTAACGTTTTAAATGTTTGGATTGGTTTCGTAACGTTTTCAATGTTTAGCTTAAATCACTAATAAGCTAAAATGTTTGGATTTGTTTCGTAACGTTTGAAAATGTTTGCTTTAAATTGATAAAAAGGGGAAACGTTTGGTTGTTTCAAAAAGTTTGTAAGCGTTTGGCTTAAATCGCTAAAAAGGTGAAACATTTGGATTTGTTGCGTAACGTTTTTGGTTTCGTAACGTATGTAAACGTTTGGCTTAAATCGCTAAAAAGGTGAAACGTTTGGATTTGTTTCGTAACGTTTGTAGCCAAACGTTGACAAACGTTACGAAACAAATCCAAACGTTTCACATTTTTAGCCATTGAAGCCAAATGTTTACAAAAGTTACGAAATAATTCCAAAACGTTTCACCTTTTTAGCAATTTTAGCCAAACGTTTATAAACGTTACGAAACCAATCAAACATTTTCACCTTTTTAGCGATTCAAGCCAAACATTTGTAAACAAATCCAAACGTTTAACTTTTTTAACTATTTAAGCCAAACGTTTACAAACGTTCAGAAACAAATCCAAACGTTTCACATTTTTTGCGATTTATTCCAAACCTTTACAAAAGTTACGAAATAAATCCAAACGTTTCACCTTTTTAGTGAAACAAAACCAAACGTTTAAAACGTTACGAAACAAATACAAACATTTCACCTTTTAGCAATTTAAGACAAACGTTTACAAACATTACGAAACCAATCCAAATGTTTAAAACATTACGAAACAAATCCAAACGTTTCACCTTTTTAGCGATATAAGCCTAACATTTAAAACGTTACGAAACCAATCCAAACGTTTAAAATGTTACGAAACAAACGTTTAAAACGTTACAAAACAAATCCAAACAATACTAAACCAAACCAAACGTTTCACCTTTTTAGCGATTTAAGCCAAACATTTAAAACGTTATGAAACCAATCTAAACATTTTAAACGTTACGAAAGAAATCCAAACGTTTCACCTTTTTAGAGATCTAAGACAAACGTTTACAAACGTTACGAAACCAAACCAAATGCTTATAACGTTACGAAATCAATCCAAATGTTACGAAACAAAACTGAACGTTTCACCTTTTTAGCAATTTAAGCCAAATGTTAACAAACGATACAAAATAAATCCAAATGTTTCACCTTTTAAGCAATTTAAGCCAAATGTTTAAAATGTTACGAAACCAATCCAAACATTTCACCTTTTTAGCGATTTAAGCCAAACGTTTACAAATTTTACGAAACAAATCCAAAAGTTTCATCATTTTAGCGATTTAAGCCAAACGTTTACAAACGTTACTGTAATATCCCGTAAAAAAAATTTAATTTTTTTTCGTGAGGTTCTGATAATAATTGGAGTCGTTTGCGGATTCGTTGTTTAATTCGTGGATTGAGTAAATTATTCGTTTTGGTCTTGGGTTTAATTAATCATTAGGTCCCATTTTGGTTGGCCCCAGAATATTTTCTTTTCTTCTTTGCAATGGTTCATGATGGGCCATGCATTTTCCTTTTCACGTGAGACCAGCTTGTCTCAACATTTTATTTGGCTTTTGTTATTCCAATATAATCCTTTTATTCTACACACTGTGACTGTGTTCTTACCATATTTATAACCGTTTTTGCTCTCCTATTTAAAGTCGTTTCTCACCCTAGTTATTCCCCTAAAAAACGACAAACCCTAGCCGTCGTTCATCATAAAAAAAAACCGTCTTATCTCAGTTGTAGTAGACTTATCCCTCTTCAATCCCAAAGCTTCGAAATCGAAATTGGTACGTAAATCTCTCCGTTTGAGCCGCCGTCGTTTCATCGTTTATTTTTATTATTCTTGGCTGCGTTACTTATGTTTGTTGCTGCCGATTGTGGTTCTTAATTACTGATGTTGTTATGTGATTCCTAGGGTTTTAATCACATGTGATATTGCTTGTTAATAGAATTTTAAATTAGGTCGAGATCAGCTCCATTGTTCTTGTTTGTGCGATTCGGGTTCATCGTTGAAATCCTTTAGTTAATTGATGGTAGTTCATGATTTGGGTTATGAATAATTGATTGTTCTTAAAACAGTGATAAACTAAGATTTTTTTTAATGAGTTATGAGCTTGTTCATTACTGTTTGTGTGTTTCTTCAAATGATCACGTTTCACGACGGTTGTGAGATCGGTTCATGGCTACTTCCTCCGCCATGCTTACGGCTAATAGTATTTTTCATTTCATTTGATAATTCACAGTAATAAGTTTTGTGAAATAAGAATTTTGTGACTTGATTTCATTATTGGTCCTCTGTTAGTGATTCTCAATTGACAAACTAAGTTGTATCACTTGAAGAATCAAGAAATTGAATTGTAATGTTAGTAGGAATTTCCCATGGGTTTTGACAATTTGGTTCGATAAAGAGGCACTGTGACCATTTTCATTTATTGGGCTTGTTTATCTTTATTTAATTTCTTTTTTTGTTTTTTTTATAATTTTCTTTTAATTTCTTAAGTTGGTTTTAGGCGGCAGTATTAAAAATTCAAATTGTTTGGGGCCATTTCTTGTTTTATGATATTTGATTGGGCCACTTGTTTTATTATTATTATTTTTTGGTTTAGTTTTAATCAAATATATTTTTTTTATTGTTATTTTACCAATATGAAACAGGACCTTCAATTATCGTTTTGATTTCTAAATTGCTATTTGTTAATATTATTTTATAAATAAAAAAATAATGTTGATTCGATTAGAATTTCAATTGTCTTGATAATTGTAATTTGAAAATGATAATTATTTTATAACTCATAATTATATAATTACTTGGATAATTATTAGTTATTTTAAATTTTGGCTTGGCGTGCCAATTTGGTTAAATTATAATTTAGCTTTTAATTATTCTCTTAACTTATTTTAGTTAAGTTTTGACGCTAACTAATGGTTACTTGAGTTATAAGTTATTGAGTTCCGTTTTAAATTTTGATTATTATTTTATCAAAGTTGATTCTATAATTATGAACTATGGTTTATAATTGTATATAAATATATTTATTTTATCAAAGTTATCTTTGGGAATTATAAACTCTGGTTTAGATTTTTGACAAAATATTATGGGTCGGGTTAGACTTGGGTCACCCGACATGTGAGATAGTTTGGTAGTTATTAGTAATTCGGCTAACCCACTATTTGTGGAATTGATTTAAGTTATTAATAGTATTTAAGTAATATTTTCTGAAACGGATTTCAAAGCAGGAACTCAATAGACTTGGCTTGTTATTGACTTATTAATTATTTGATTATTGTGCTTACTCATTGTTGTTCGTATTTTGATTCGGGTCATTATGTAATTAATTGTCCATTCTGTTTTAGTTATGCTTGTGCGAAACTTGGTATTGTGCTAGTCCTATGTGGTGTCTAGTATTCTTAGAGTTAGGGATGAATGGATTTTAACTTATATATTGTTTTAGACCCGTCGACTGCTCGTGTTTCGGAGTCTACACAGGGTTAGCTGTTTGCCAAGATTCACTTGGATAAGCAAGCAGTGAGTTTGTAGTGCTATTTACCGCTTTATTAAGTACCGCATCGTATTTTAATATTATAAATGTTTGTGAACTGTTTTTACGGATTATGGATCTGGATTGAAACGAGCTACTCGATAGGCTTGTATCGAGACTGTGTGCACCGGTAAGTACTCTGGGATCGGCAGACTAATGTCTTGCTTACGCTGGTATATGACGAGGATATGTTCTCGTCCACTCTGGGTTATCAGTATGTTATATGTCATACTTACGCTGGGATCATTTCAATACTGTTTTCCATAATCATATTATATTAGTATAAAAATGTTTTGATTTAAGGGTTTTAAACTTAATAAATGTAAATAGTATTGTGAAGCCATCTCAGTATATCAGACCCCGTTGTTTTCCCAAATTTTCCAGGTTTATGATTTGAAAGCTGGTCCACTCCGATTCTTTTGATTCCTCGGAGGTTTTTATGTTATTAAACTAGTTTCTGTTTTCAAACTCTTAGACCGCAGTAGAACTAGTTTATATATTACATTTGTTATTGCATTGGGATTGTCGATTAGACCGATTATTTATTATTGGCATATTTACACTGGAATATTTTATTATTATATTTAAGGCATGCTGTGGAATATTTCAGCTACTTAAGTTATTTATATTAGAACTGTATTATAAATTGCTAGACTTAGGTTGGAGTCTCGGTTGCCCCCGAGCAGTTTTCTGCAGGTTTAAATGTTTATTTGATTTCCGCAAGGCTTGCTACGGGTTTTGGTACAACCATACCCATACCCTAGCGCTGGTCACGATTCATGAAATTGGGTCGTGACAAAGTTGGTATCAGAGCTTTGGTTTCAAACCAAGGCCATTTGCATGCTATGTGATTACTTTGTTAAGTTATTAATGAGTCATAGGTACTACTGTGGAATTAGGATTCATGTCTTGTCTTTGAAACGTCATCTTTTGATTTTAAAACTTTCTGCCTACACCGATAGAATTGCGTCAAGTCAGTCATTAATTATGCTTTTATTTGATGCTTTTATTTTATTATATTGATGTTATTTCACTTGGGTGAATTAATTGCTTTTGATTTCTCGGGAAATCTTATGTTAGTAATTTTTCTTATGTCATACTTGAGTATGGTGTTAGTTGCCTTATCTTGATGATGTTGCTTTTCACTTGGGTGATATAATTTGGCTGTTTACTTTAATGATGTTGTTGGCATTAAATTGTTTGAGAGTACTTCTGGTTTTGGCCGGGAGCCTTGATTTCTTTAAATAAATGATATTGTCAGGATTTGACACTGTTTTGAGTTTAAATGATTTTTGACCGAAAATCTTTTTACATTTTGTGAATTACGTTGTTGGCCACGTATTGGTTTTAAATTACCTTAAGTATATTATTTTTGCCTAACTGGAATTTTGACACAAAAAGTCAAAGGGGTAGTCTGGACACGACACCCTAAAATATTATTTTCAGTATCTTGCCAGCAAAATGAAATCCGTTTATTTCAAAGTTTTACATTTGACTAAGGATTTAAAAAGTGTTGTTATTTTGAAATAAAATGAATTCTTATATTTTAAAAATTAAAATGTTACGTCTAGTCTGGTGTTTTCACAATGATTGTTTTGAAATAATTTAATTTTTAAAGGCGATACCGATTTGATAATTTAACATTAATTTTGTAATTTTATCATATTTCGATTTGTTTGGTGTTGTTGGTCTTATGTTTGATTTACTAATTTTGATTGAAGCCAGTAATTCTGAAAATATTGTTAAAGAATAATTGTTTTTCCACTTCGGCGATGAGTTGATGTTATTATTTTGGGTGACGTCGAGCTACCTATTTTGAAAATATTGAGATCTATTTTTAAAAGGCGTTTTTTTCGGATTTGAAAATGTGTTGCATACGTTTTATAAATGGATATTATGGGTTTGACTTGGGTCACCCAAATTGGGATTTGAGCTTGAAAGTGGTAATCACTCGGCTAACTCGATGATTTTAAATTGAGGCGTTTGGGAACAATTATATCTATTGTTTTATAAAAGAGGTTTTCCGGAAAATGATTTTTAGAACTGTGGGGCTCGACATGAACTTGAAATCTATTTTGTAAATTTCATCTTTCGAAGTGGGCTTTGATAAGTATTGTTGACCAATATCTTTATTATTTTTATTTAAGTTGATGTGATGAAAATGTTACTGTATGATTTAAAATTTTCATCAATTACGGGGTTGTTTTGAGCTGTCACCATGTCGGTAGGAATTCGTTGACCATATAAGATGTTGCATGCTTAATATTTTGGAATTATATTGGTTAGCTACCCTAATGAGTAATTGTTTTACTACAAGATGCTTAAGTGTTTTTCGGATGTGTGATCAATTCTTGACCTATAACTGTGTTATTATTCTTGTCTATAGTGTTTGATTAAGTTATGCCGTATCAGTTTTAATTCTCGTTGACCTCATTGTGTCGAGAATCACATGAGGATATTTCTCGCTAGTTTTTCATTGGTTTAGCTTTGGCGTTGGTGTCGATGCGCGATTTGAACCTTTGTTTTGACCCTGCGATTAATTTAGATGTTATAATTGGTTTAGCCGGATCGAACGTTTGACCCTGAAAATCGAAGTGAGTAATTTTCTTATCAATAGATTTGAGGAGCGATTCTCAAGAGTTGTTCGCAAATACGAATTCTGAATCTGTCTTGGTCAGAGGAAGGCGATTTGAGTTATATTACTCAGCACCGGTGAAATAATTCTACTCGTGAGTTTTTTTTCCTCGTGCGTGGAAATTTCGAGCGTTATGCGTTTTTACGTCGGGCTCGTTTGTAATAAATTGGTGTATCTAAATCTTTCGGCTTTTGGCATTCTGGAAAAGAATGTGGAAACTGTGTTCGAGATTGATCAGTGTAGTAATACACTGGAATCTTTCATTAGGTAGATCGGTGAAATACCAAAACAGATAGTGGAGCTATGAAGGCGTTCATAAACTTTGTTGCCTTTTGGAATTTTTTTTTCAAATTGATTTGAGGGGAAATTTGTTGTTAGATAAATTTTAGTTTTGTTGTTGAATTTGGGTTATTTCGTTAATGACAATTCCGATTGGTGGACTAAGATAATGGAGGTGGACAAATATATCAAGATGGACGAGTGCACGTCTCACAGAGTGTAATGTCTAGAAAATATTTCGAAGAAAAAAATTGATTTCAAATGTTAACTTCTTAAAGAAATTGAATGTTTTATCACGTAATTGTGCCAGACATGTCATGAACATGCATTTGAAATGCCACGAATAGGAAATTGCATTGAACATTGAGTATGATCATTAATTAAAAGAGAAATAAATAATTGATACATGCATTTAGAACATTCATCACGACATTAAATTATTAGGGTTGAATGCAACTCTTTGGAGATGAGAGTTGTCATCACCCTAGCGCACAATTATGTAAAATAAATTTTGTCAGTGAGATTTTTTCAAGAAAAATGTTTTGTTTAAAATTCGCAAGTTATATTGTGAAAACAGTGTCTAAAAGGTTATTAAATTTCAAACGGTTTTGAAATTTTTATTTGGTTGGAAACTAGGCAAATACTCTATGACGATGGTAGTGATTTAAGAGAAATTACATTGTAAGGATTTATTCTATATTGTTGGAGTATCAGCGTCTTGTAAATAGGAGCTATGGTTATAAGTTGCACTCGAGGTTTAGTCGTGGTAGGTGCGGAACAAATTTGAGTTCGGATTAAAGAATTGTGTCAGCTTAAAGTATAGGATTTGAGGAGTTTTGTTTTGAAAAACATTGGTTATGCTCTGCGTGTGTTTTTATAAAGAACTAAAAATAATTTTGTTTTTTACAGATTTAATATCTGTTTAAAAGTTTTGATACCGGTATAAAAACTATTTCGTAAACAAATGGGTTCTCATTTGCAAAATTTATTTTTGGAAAAAGTGATGTAATTTTATCAGCTTGATCTAAAAGTAGATTTTAAGACTTTTCTAAACAAAAGATCATATAAAAATCATGAATTTATGTTGAAAGTAAAATTCGATTATG
Source organism: Mercurialis annua (assembly GCF_937616625.2). NCBI lineage: Eukaryota > Viridiplantae > Streptophyta > Magnoliopsida > Malpighiales > Euphorbiaceae > Mercurialis > Mercurialis annua. Next base: position 37,926,921 of record NC_065574.1, on the reverse strand, counting down.
ATTTAAAAAAAATGAGAGAGTTTATTTTGTTGGTATGCTTACGAACAAAAGGATTTTTCAACGGGTTAATTATTTTCGGTTGAAAATGAAAAATAAATTGAGGTGCCAGAGATTTCAAATTGAAGGTGGATTGCGTTATTATATATTTGTGTTTACGGAAAGCGTTGTTCTAGAAATTTTTTATTTTGAGCATAACCAATAAGCTGATGGTTGCGATTTGATCTTAATGATCTTCGATAGAATTCGGGGTTTTAGTGTTTCAAAATAAATGTCGAGGATGAAAAATATTGTTGTCTGAAGTTTAAGATATGTATTCCTTAGAATTGGTGTGTTTTTTTTACGTCTGGGTTTGAAAGGTTGATGAAATTGTTGAACTGATATTAATTAGTTGAACCAGGACGATTCTAGTGGTATTTAGTTTTAAGCCGTTATTTGTAAGAGAAATTATATGCAGGACGGCATTTTGAATGCTGATAAGCTTTCTCATTTGAGGTAATTGGTATTTTGACCACTATAAGTTTTGTAGTGCGTAGGCGTTGAGTGATGTAAGATTAATTCCAGTGAGAGTGTCAGTATGTTTTAGTTGTAGCGTTGGAGTTTGGCTTATTAAGATTTTGATTTATTTTTGGGATTGTTCCTACACTTATGGTGTTGCTTGGTAGTCTTGGAGACTTGATCTGGTTATTTTGAAACTTTTCCTCGTGTAGCATGTTGGTTATTTCCCGGTTGTAAATATATTTCTAATCCGTTCACACGTGGTGTTTAAGAAGTCGATTGAAGTAGCAAATTGTTGAACTAAGAATTTTTCGCGTATGCATGTGGTGATCATTCGAATTTTTGATCCAATTTTATCTTTGAAGTCCTATTTTAATAAGTTGGGGAGAATGTCCGTAAAATTTTCAACGTGTTTTCGGTTATTATGGTTTGCTTCGCTTTAACTCTTCTCAGTCTTATTTATGATAAGATTACCCTTGGGTAGGAGTTTTGTTTAAACTTTTGAGATTGCAGTGATGTTTTTACTTAGGCGGAATTAAGCGGTTTTTATTTTGTTATCCATTGAGTTATCCCTCGGTCGTGAGTAATTTTGGAAATCAGAAATTGTGATGCGTATATTTTCTTTCGTTCCGTCGAGAATGCATTACTTTGTATTTTGAGTTATGTGTGAGATTTACGTATTGTAATTGAGTTTTTATTACTTGGCTTTGTGGTAAATTCGAGGACGAATTTTTAATAAGTTGGGGAGAATGTAATATCCCGTAAAAAAAATTAATTTTTTTTCGTGAGGTTCTGATAATAATTGGAGTCGTTTGCGGATTCGTGGTTTAATTCGTGGATTGAGTGCATTATTCGTTTTGGTCTTGGGTTTAATTAAATCAGTAGGGCCCACTTTGGTTGGCCCCAGAATATTTTCTTTTCTTCTTTGCAATGGTTCATGATGGGCCATGCATTTTCCTTTTCACGTGAGACCAGCTTGTCTCAACATTTTATTTGGCTTTTGTTATTTCAATATAATCCTTTTATTCTACACTCTTTGACTGTGTTCTTACCATATTTATAACCGTTTTTGCTCTCCTATTTAAAGTCGTTTCTCACCCTAGTTATTCCCCTAAAAAACGACAAACCTTAGCCGTCATTCATCATAAAAAAAATCGTCTTATCTCAGTTGTAGTAGACTTATCCCTCTTCAATCCCAAAGCTTCGAAATCGAAATTGGTACGTAAATCTCTCCGTTTGAGCCGCCGTCGTTTCATCGTTTATTTTTATTATCCTTGGCTGCGTTACTTATGTTTGTTGCTGCCGATTGTGGTTCTTAATTACTGATGTTGTTATGTGATTCCTAGGGTTTTAATCACATGTGATATTGCTTGTTAATAGAATTTTAAATTAGGTCGAGATCAGCTCCGTTGTTCTTGTTTGTGCGATTCGGGTTCATCGTTGAAATCCTTTAATTAATTGATTGTAGTTCATGATTTGGGTTATGAATAATTGATTGTTCTTAAAACAGTGATAAACTAAGATTTTTTTTAATGAGTTATGAGCTTGTTCATTACTGTTTGTGTATTTCTTCAAATGATCACGTTTCACGACGGTTGTGAGATCGGTTCATGGCTACTTCCTCCGCCATGCTTACGGCTAATAGTATTTTTCATTTCATTTGATAATTCACAGTAATAAGTTTTGTGAAATCAGAATTTTGTGACTTGATTTCATTATTGGTCCTCTGTTAGTGATTCTCAATTGATAAATTAAGTTGTATCACTTGAAGAATCAAGAAATTGAATTGTAATGTTAGTAGGAATTTCCCATGGGTTTTGACAATTTGGTTCGATAAAGAGGCACTGTGACCATTTTCATTTATTGGGCTTGTTTATCTTTATTTAATTTCTTTTTTTGTTTTTTTTATAATTTTCTTTTAATTTCTTAAGTTGGTTTTAGGCGGCAGTATTAAAAATTCAAATTGTTTGGGGCCATTTCTTGTTTTATGATATTTGATTGGGTCACTTGTTTTATTATTATTATTTTTTGGTTTGGTTTTACTCAAATATATTTTTTTATTGTTATTTTACCAATATGAAACCGGACCTTCAATTATCGTTTTCATTTCTAAATTGCTATTTGTTAATATTATTTTATAAATAAAAAAATAATGTTGATTCGATTAGAATTTCAATTGTCTTGATAATTGTAATTTGAAAACGATAATTATTTTATAACTCATAATTATATAATTACTTGGATAATTATTAGTTATTTTAAATTTTGACTTGGCGTGCCAATTTGGTTAAATTATAATTTAGCTTTTAATTATTCTCGTAACTTATTTTAGTTAAGTTTTGACGGTAACTAATGGTTACTTGAGTTATAAGTTATTGAGTTCTGTTTTAAATTTTGATTATTATTTTATCAAAGTTGATTCTATAATTATAAACTATGGTTTATAATTGTATATAAATATATTTATTTTATCAAAGTTATCTTTGGGAATTATAAACTCTGGTTTAGATTTTTGACAAAATATTTTGGGTCGGGTTAGACTTGGGTCACCCGGCATGTGAGGTAATTTTGTAGTTATTAGTAATTCGGCTAACCCACTATTTGTGGAATTGATTTAAGTTATTAATAGTATTTAAGTAATATTTTCTGAAACGGATTTCAAAGCAGGAACTCAATAGACTTGGCTTATTATTGACTTATTAATTATTTGATTATTGTGCTTACTCATTGTTGTTCGTATTTTGATTCGGGTCATTATGTAATTAATTGTCCATTCTGTTTTAGTTATGCTTGTGCGAGACTTGGTATTGTGCTAGTCCTATGTAGTGTCTAGTATTCTTAGAGTTAGGGATGAATGGATTTTAACTTATATATTGTTTTAGACCCGTCGACTGCTCGTGTTTCGGAGTCTACAAAAGGTTAGCTGTTTGCCAAGATTCACGTGGATAAGCAAGTAGTGAGTTTGTAGTGCTATTTACCGCTTTATTAAGTACCGCATCGTATTTTAATATTATAAATGTTTGTGAACTGTTTTTACGGATTATGGATCTGGATTGAAACGAGCTACTCGATAGGCTTGTATCGAGACTGTGTGCACCGGTAAGTACTCTGGGATCGGCAGACTAATGTCTTGCTTACGCCGGTATATGACGAGAATATGTTCCCGTCCACTCTGGGTTTATCAGTATGCTATATGTCATGCTTACGCTGGGATCATTTCAATACTGTTTTCCATAATCATATTATATTAGTATAAAAATGTTTTGATTTAAGGGTTTTAAACTTAATAAATGTAAATAGTATTGCGAACTCATCTCAGTATATCTGACCCCGTTGTTTTCCCAAATTTTCCAGGTTTATGATTTGAAAGCTGGTCCACTCCGATTCTTTTGATTCCTCGGAGGTTTTTATGTTATTAAACTAGTTTCTGTTTTCAAACTCTTAGACCGCAGTATAACTAGTTTATATATTACATTTGTTATTGCATTGGGATAGTCGATTAGACCGATTATTTATTATTGGCATATTTACACTGGAATATTTTATTATTATATTTAAGACATGCTATGGAATATTTCAGCTACTTAAGTTATTTATATTAGAACTGTATTATAAATTGCTAGACTTAGGCTGGAGTCTCGGTTGCCCCCGAGCAGTTTTCTGCAGGTTTAAATGTTTATTTGATTTCCAAGGCTTGCTACGGGTTTTGGTACAACCATACCCATACCCTAGCGCCGGTCACGATTCATGAAATTGGGTCGTGACAGTTACGAAAAAAAATCCAAACGTTTCACCTTTTTAGCAATTTAAGCCAAACTTTTACAAATGTTACGAAACAAAACCAAATGTTTCACATTTTAGCGATTTAAGCCAAATGTTTACTAACATTACAAAACAAATCCAAACGTTTCACCTTTTAGCGAATGAAGCCAAACGTTTAAAACGTTATGAAACTAATTCAAACGTTTCCGCTTTTTAGTGATTTAAGCCAAACATTTAAAACGTTAGAAAACTAATCCAAACGTTTAAAACGTTACGAAACAAATCAAAACGTTTCGCATTTTTAGCGATTTAAGTCAAACGTTTACAAACGTTACGAAACAAAACCAAATGTTTCACCTTTTAAGCAATTTAAGCCAAATATTTACAAACGTTACTAAACAAATCCAAATGTTTCACCTTTTTAGCAATTTAGGAAAAACATTTAATACGTTAAGAAACCAATCCAAACGTTTAAAATGTTATGAAACAAATCAAAACGTTTCACCTTTTTAGGGATTTAAGCCAAACGTTTACAAACGTTACGAAACAAATCCAAACGTTTCCCCTTTTTCGCGATTTAAGCCAAACATCTAACGTTTGGATTGGTTTCGTAACGTTTTGAATGTTAGGTCTAAATCGTTAATAAGGTGAAACCCTTGGATTTTTTTCGTAACGTTTTCAATCGCTAAAAATGTGAAACGTTTGGATTTGTTTCCTAACATTTGTAAACGTTTGTCTTAAATCACTAAAAAGGCGAAACGTTTTGATTTGTTTCGTAATGGTTGTAAACGTTTGGATTTAATCGCTAAAAATGGAAAACGTTTGGATTTGTTTTGTAACTTTTGTTAACGTGTGGCTTAAATTGCTAAAAAGGTGAAATGTTTGGTTTTGTTTCGTAGCGTTTGTATACGTTTGGCTTAAATCACTAAAGAGGTTAAACGTTTGGTTTTGATTTGTAACGTTTGTAAACGTTTGGCTTCAATCGCATAAAAGGTGAAACGTTTGGATTTGTTTCGTGACGTTTGTAAATGTTTGGCTTTAATTGCTAAAAAGGTGAAACGTTTGGTTTTGTTTCGTAACGTTTGTAAACATTTGGATTGATTTCGTGATGTTTTACATATTTGGATTTGTTTCGTAACGTTTTATATGTTTGGCTTAAATCACTAAAAAGGTGAAACTTTTCATTTGTTTCATAAGGTTTGTAAACGTTTAGCTTAAATCTCTAAATAGGTGAAACTTTTGGATTTGTTTCGTAACGTTTGGCTTCAATCGCTAAAAAAGAAAATCGTTTGGATTTGTTTCGTAACGTTTGTAAACGTTTGGCTTAAATAGCTAAAAAGGTGAAATGTTTGGATTTCTTTCGTAACGTTTTAAACTTTTGGATTGGTTTTGTAATGTTTTATGAAACAAAACAAAACGTTTTACCTTTTTAGGGATTTAAGAAAAGCGTTTACAAATGTTGCGAAACAAATCCAAACGTTTCACCTTTTTAGCGATTGAAGCCAAAAGTTTAAAACATTACGAAATCAATCCAAACATTTTAGCGATTTAAGCTAAACGTTTACTAACGTTACGAAACAAATCCAAATGTTTCATATTTTTAGCGATGTAAGCCAAACGTTTACAAGCGTTACAAAACTAAACCAAATGTTTAAAACGTTATGAAATAAATCCAAATGTTTAAAACGTTACGAAACAAATCCAAACGTTTAAAACGATACGAAACAAATCCAAACGTTTGAGCCAAACATGTCAATCGTTTGGATTTGTTTCGTAACGTTTGTAAAAGTTTGGGTTAAATCGCTAAAAAGGTCAAACATTTGGTTTTGTTTCGTAACGTTTGTAAACATCTGGCTTAAATGGTTAAAAAGGGGAAACGTTTGGATTTGTTTTGTAACGTTTGTAAAAGTTTGGATTGGTATCGTAACGTTTTAAACATTTGGATCAGTTTTGTAATAATTTAAACGTTTGGATTAGTAACGTTTGTAAACGTTTAGCTTCAATCGCTAAAAAGATGAAACGATTGGATTCGTTTCGTAACGTTTGTAAACGTTTGGCTTAAATCGCTAAAAATGTGGAATGTTTTGTTTTGTTTCGTAATGTTTGTAAACGTTTGGCTTAAATTGCTAAAAAGGTGTTACATTTGGATTTGTTTCGTAACATTCGTAAATCTTTGGCTTAAATCGCTAAAAAGGTGAAACGTTTGGATTTGTTTTGTAATGTTTGTAAACGTTTGGCTTAAATCGCTAAAAAGGTGAAACGTTTGGATTTATTTCGTAAACATTTGGATTGGTTTCGTAACGTTTGCAAATGTTTGGCTTAAATCGCTAAGAAAGTGAAACGTTTGGATTTGTTTCGTAACGTTTTAAACATCTGGATCAGTTTCGTAATGTTTTAAATGTTTGGCTTAAATCGCTAAAAAGGTGAAATTTTTGGATTTGTTTCGTAACGTTTGTAAACGTTTGGCTTAAATCGCTAAAAAGGTGAAACGTTTACGTTTACAAACGTTACAAAACAAATCAAATTGTTTCACCATTTAATCGCTAAAAAGGTGAAATATTTGGATTTGTTTTGTAATGTTTGGAAACGTTTGGCTTAAATCGCCAATAAGGTGTAATGTTTCGATTTGTTTCGTAACGTTTTAAACGTTTGGTTCTATTTTGCAACGTTATAAGATTGGTTTTCATAACATTTTAAATGTTTGGCTTCAATCGCTAAAAAGGTGAAATGTTTGGATTTGTTTCGTAACGTTTTCGAAACGTTTGTCAACGTTTGGCTTAAATTGCTAAAAGGGTGAAACGTTTAAATTTGTTTCGCAACGTTTTAAACAATTAGATTTGTTTCGTGACGTTTTAGTCTTTGTTTTGTAATATTTGTAAATGTTTGGCTTAAATCGCTAAAAAGGTGAAACATTTGGATTTGTTTTGTAACATTTTAAACGTTACGAAACAAATCCAAACGTTTCCCCTTTTTATCAATTTAAGCTAAACGTTTACAACGTTACAAAACCAATCCAAAGGTTTAAAACGTTACGAAAGAAATCCAAACGCGCTTCTTCTTTTTAGCGATTTAAGCCAAACATTTACAAACGCTGCGAAACAAATCTAAACGTTTAAAACGTTACGAAACAAATCCAACCGTTTCACCTTTTTAGCTATTTAAGCCAAACATTTACAACGTTACGAAACAGATCCAAACGTTTCACCTTTTTAGCGATTTAAGCCAAATGTTTATGAACGTTAGAGAACAAATCTAAACGTTTAAAACAAATGTTTTGCTTATTCAAATTTTTAGCAATTTAAGCCAAACATTAAACGTTATGAAACAAAACCAAACATTTCACCTTTTTAGCGATTTAAGCCAAATATTTACAAATGTTATAAAAAATCAAAACGTTTCACATTTTTAGCGATTTAAGCCAAACTTTTAAAACGTCACGAAATAAATGAAAACGTTTTACATTATTAGCGATATAAGCAAGACGTTTACTAACGTTACGAAACAAATCCAAATGTTTCACCTTTTTAGAGATTTAATTCAAACGTTTGCAAACGATACAAAACCAATACAAATGTTTCAATCGCTAAAACGGTTTAAAACGTTACAAAACGTTTACAAACATTACGAAACAAATCCAAACGTTTCACCTTTTTAGTGATTTAAGCCAAACGTTTTAAACATTACGAAACAAATCCTAACGTTTAAAACGTTATGAAAACGTTATGAAACCAATCCAAACGTTTAAAAAGTTACGAAACAAATTCATACGTTTCACCATTTTTAGTAATTGGTTTTGTTTCGTAACATCTGTAAACGTTTGACTTAAATCGCTAAAAAGGGGAAACGTTTGGATTTGTTTCATAACGTTTTAAACATTATGAAACAAATCCAAACCTTTCCCTTTTTTATCAATTTAAGCCAAACATTTATAACGTTACGAAACCAATCCAAACGTTTAAACCTTTACGAAACAAATCCAAACATTTACAAACATTACGAAAAAATCCAAATGTTTAACCTTTTTAGCGATTTAAGCCAAATGTTTAACCTTTATAGCGATTTAAGCCAAACATTTACAAACGTTATTAAACAAATCCAAATGTTTGTAAACGTTGCAAAACAAATGCAAACACTTCACTTTTTAGCGATTTAAGCAAAAACCAATCCAAACGTGTCACCTTTTTAGCAACTTAAGCTAAAACGTTTACAAACGTTACAAAACAAAACGAAACGTTTGGATTTGTTTTGTAACGTTTTAAACGTTTGAATTGATTTTGTAACATTATAACGATTGGCTTAAATTGCTAAATCGGTGAAACGTTTGGATTGGATTCGTAATGTGGTGAAACGTTTGGATTTGTTTCGTAGCGATTTAAACATTCCAAACGTTTGGATTTGTTTCGTAACCTACGAAACAAACCCAAATGATTAACCTTTTTAGCAATATATGCCAAATGTTTAAAATGTTATGAAACCAATCCAAATGTTTAAGACGTTAAGAAACAAATCCAAATGTTTCGCCTTTTTAGCGATTTAAGCTAAACGTTTAGAAACGTTACGAAACTAATCACAAACGTTTGAAAATGTTTCATCTTTTTATATACAAACCCAAATGTTTAAAACGTTACGAAACAAATTGAAACGTTTCACCTTTTTAGCGATTTAAGCCAAACGTTGACAAACGTTACGAAACAAATCCAAAGGTTTAAAACGTTACAAAACAAATCCAAACGTTTCACCTTTTTAGCTATTTAAGCCAAATATTATTAAAATGTTATGAAACCTATTCAAATGTTTAAAGCGTTACGAAACAAGATGTTTCACCTCTTTAGCGATTTAAGCCAAACGTTGACAAACGTTAGGAAACAATTCCAAACGTTTCACCTTTTGAGCGATATAAGCCAAATGTTTACAAATGTTTAAAACATTCCGAAATAAATCCATACGTTTCACCTTTTTAGAGATTTAAGCCAAACATTTACAAACGTTACGAAACAAATCCAAACGTTTCCCCTTTTAACGATATAAGCCAAACGTTTAAAACGTTACGAAACAAATCCAAACGTTTTAGCAATTTAAGTCAAACTTTTTCAAACGTTACGAAACAAATCCAAACGTTTCCCCTTTTTATCAATTTTAGCCAAACGTTTAAAATTTTACGGATTAAATCTGAACGTTTACAAACGTTACAAACCAAATCCAAACGTCTCACCATTTTAGCGATTTAAGCCAAACATTATGAACAAATCCAAATGTTTCACATTTTTAGTGATTTAAGCCAATCATTTACAAACGTTACGAAACAAATCGAAACGTTTCACCTATTTAGCAATTTAAGCCAAACGTTTAAAATGTTACAGAACCAATCATATGTTTAAAACGTTACGAAAAAAAACCAAATGTTTCCTCTTTTAGCGATTTAAGCCAAACGTATAAAGCGTTACAAAATCAATCCAAACGTTTAAAACATTACTAAACAAATCCAAGCGCTTAAAACATTATGAAACAAATTCAAACGTTTCACCTTTTTAGCGATTTACGCCAAATGTTTACAAACGTTACGAAACAAATCCAATTGATTAAAACGTTAAGAAACAAATCCAAAGGTTTCACCTTTTAGCGATTTAAGACAAACATTTAAAACGTTACGAAACCAATTCAAACGTTTAAAACGTTATGAAAAAAAACTTTTCACCTTTTTAGCGATTTAAGCCAAACGTTTACAAACATTACGAAACAAATCCAAACGATTCACGTTTTTAGCGATTTAAGACAAACGTTTACAAACGCTTAGAACGTTACGAAACAAAACCAAACGTTTCACCTTTTAAGCGATTTAAGCAAAACGTTTAAAATGTTACGAAACAAATCCAAACGTTTTAAACATTATGAAATGAATCCAAACGTTTACCGTTTTAGCGATTTAAGCCAAACATTTAAAACGTTATAAAACCAATCCAAATGGTTAAAATGTTAAAAAAACAAATTCTAACGTTGCACCTTTTTAGCGATTCAAGCCAAACGTTTACAAACATTACGAAACAAATCCAAAAGCTTTAGATTTTTAGCGATTGAAGCCAAACTTTTACAAACGTTACGAAACCAATCCAAACTTTTCACCTTTTCAGCATTTAAGCCAAACGTTTACAAACGTTACGAAACAAATCCAAACGTTTCACCTTTTTAGCGATATAAGCCAAACGTTTTCAAACGTTACGAAACAAATCCAAACGTTTCATATTTTTAGCGATTTAAGCCAAACATTTAAAACGTTACGAAACCAATTCAAGCTTTATAACGTTTTGAAACAAATCCAAACGTTTCACCTTTTTATCAATTTAAGCCAAACGTTTAAAACGTTACAAAACCAATTTAAACGTTTAAAACGTTGCGAAACCAATACAAACGTTTACAAACATTACGAAACAAAACCAAACATTTCACATATTTATGGATTTAAGCCAAACGTTTACAAATGTTACGAAACAAATGCAAACGTTTGGATTTGTTTTGAGATGTTTTAAAAGTTTGGATTGGTTTCGTAACGTTTTAAAAGTTTGGCTTCCATCAAAATGTTTGCCTTAAATCTCTAAAAAGGTGAAACATTTGGATTTGTTTCGTAACATTTTATTTTGTAACGTTTTAAACGTTTGGATTTGTTTCGTAACGTTTTAAACGTTTGGATTTGTTTCGTAAATCGCTAATCCAAACGTTTGGCTTAAATCACTAAAAAGGTGAAACGTTTGGATTTGTTTTGTCACGTTTTTAGTTTCGTAACATTTGTAACCGTTTGGCTTTAATCGCTAAAAAGGTGAAACGTTTGGATTTATTTCGTAATATTATAAACGTTTGGCTTAAATTGATAAAAAGGGGAAACGTTTAGATTTGTTTCGTAATGTTTGTGAACGTTTGGCTTAAATCGCAAAAAAATTGAAACATTTGGATTTGTTTCTTATGGTTTGTAAACGTTTGGCTTAAATCGCTAAAAAGGTGAAACATTTGGATTTGTTTCGTAACGTTTGCAAACATTTGGCTTATATCGCTAAAAAGGTGAAACGTTTGGATTTGTTTAACCAATCCAAACGTTTAAATAGTTGCAAAACAAATTCAAACGTTTCGGCTTTTTAGCGATTTAAGCTAAATGTTTACAAACATTACAAAATCAATCAAAATGTTTAAAACGTTACAAAACCAATCCAAACGTTTTACCTTTTTAGCGATTTAGGCCAAACGTTTACAAAAGTTACAAAACAAATCCATACGTTTCCCATTTTTAGCGATTTAAGCCAAACGTTTACAAACGTTACGAAACCAATCCAAATGTTTCACATTTTTATCAATTTAAGCCAACGTTTACAAACGTTACGAAACAAAACCAAACGCTTCACATTTTTAGCATTTAAGCCAAATATGTACAAACGTTAAGAAAGAAATCCAAACGTTTCATATTTTGTAAACGTTTGGCTTCAATCACTAAAAAGGTTAAACTTTTAGATTTGTTTCGTAATGTTTGTAAACGTTTGAATTGCTTTTTTAATGTTTAAACGTCTGGCTTAAATTGCTAAAAAGGCGAAACGTTTGAATTTGTTTCGTAACATTGGTAAAGGTTTCGCTTAAATCGCTAAAAAGTCTATACGTTTGGAATTGTTTCGTAACATTTTTGGTTTATTATCATTTGTAAACGTTTGGCTTAAATCGCTAAAAAGGTGAAACGTTTGGATTTCTTTTGTAACATTTGTGAACGTTTGGCTTAAATCCCCAAAAAGGCGAAACGTTTAGTTTTTTTTCGTAACATTTTAAACATTTGGATTGGTTTTGTAACGTTTTAAATGTTTGGCTAATATCGCTAAAAAGGTGAAATGTTTGGATTTGTTTCGTAACATTTGTAAACGTTTGGCTTAAATTGCTAAAAAGGTGAAACATTTGATTTTGTTTCGTAACGTTTGTAAATGTTTGGAACTGTTTTGTAACGTTTTCAACGTCTGGATTTTTTTGTAAAGTTTTAAAGGTTTGGGTTAAATTGCTAAAAAGGTGAAACGTTAGGATTTGTTTCGTAACGTTTGTAAACTTTGACTTAAATCGCTAAAAAGGTGAAACATTTGGATTTGTTTCGTAACCAATCCAAACGTTTAAAACGTTACAAAACAATTATAAACGTTTCACCTTTTTAGCTATTTATGCCAAATGTTTATTAACGTTACGAAACCAATCAAAATGTTTAAAACGTTACGAAACCAATCCAAACGTTTACAAAAGTTAAGAAACAAATCCAAAAGTTTCCTATTTTTAGCGATTTAAGCCAAACGTTTACAAACATTACGAAACCAATCGAAGCATTTCCATTTTAATCAATTTAAGCCAAACGTTTACAAACGTTACGAAACAGAACCAAACGCTTCACCTTTTTAGCGTTTAAGCTAAATGTGTACAAACGTTACGAAAGAAATCCAAACGTTTCACATTTTGTAAACGTTTGACTTCAATCGCTAATAAGGTGAGACATTTGGATTTGTTTCGTAACGTTTGGATTGGTTTTTTTAATGTTTTAAACGTTTGGCTTAAATCGCTAAAAAGGGGAAACGTTTGAATTTGTTTCGTAGCGTTTGTAAACGTTTGGCTTAAATCTTTATAAAGTCTAAACGTTTGAAATTGTTTCGTAACATTTTTTGTTTTGTATCGTTTGTAAACGTTTGGCATAAATTGCTAAAAAGGTGAAACTTTTGGATTTATTTTGTAACGTTTTATACGTTTGGATTGGTTTTGTAACGTTTGTAGACATTTGACTTAAATCGCTAAAAAGGTGAAACGTTTGGATTGGTTTTGTCACTTTTTAAATGTTTGGCTTAAATCGCTAAAAAGGTGAGACATTTGGCTTTTTTCGTAACGTTTTAAACGTTTGGATTGGTTTCATAACGTTTTTAACATTTTCCTTAATTCGCTAAAAAGGTGAAACGTTTGGTTTTGTTTCTTGACGTTTGTAAATATTTGGCTTAAATCGCTAAAAAGGTGAAACTTTTGGATTTGTTCCGTAATGTTTGGTTTAAATCGCTAAAAAGGTGAAACGTTTGGATATGTTTCCTAACGTTTTAAACGTTTGGATTGGTTTTGTATCGTTTTAAACTTTTTCCTTAAATTGCTAAAAAAGGGAAACGTTTGGATTTGTTTCGTAACGTTTGTAAATGTTTGTCTTAAATCGCTAAAAAGGTGAAATGTTTGGATTTGTTCCGTGACATTTTAAACGTTTGGATTAGTTTCGTAACATTTTAAACGTTTGGCTCAAATCGCTAAAAAGGTAAAACGTTTAGATTTGTTTCGTTACGCTTGTAAACGTTTGGCTTAAATCTCTAAAAAGGTGAAACGTTTGTATTTGTTTCGTAACATTAGTGAACGTTTGGCTTAAATCCCCAAAAAGGCGAAACATTTAGTTTTGTTTCGTAACGTTTTAAACGTTTGGATTGGTTTTGTTACGTTTTAAATGTTTGGCTAAAATGGATAAAGAGGTGAAATGTTTGGATTTGTTTCGTAACGTTTGTAAACGTTTGGCTTCAATCCAAACGTTTCACATTTTTGTAAACGTTTGGCTTCAATCGCTAAAAAGAAGAAACATTTGGATTTGTTTTTGTAATACCCCGTATTCTTATAAGCCACGTGTAAGATTTTATTAGTCGGGAATACGTAAATTAAATTTAAGCGTAAATTTAATTTATAAGTATTCCTAAAAATATATCGTAATAATAGAAATTTAAAATTTAAAATGTGAATTTAAATTTTAATAAAGGGATACGACGGGACTAATCATATAAGAAATACGACTGGAGTCGTAAGATAAAAATATATTGATAATTAATATATCAATATACCACTCTCATTGGAGAGTTTAATATTTCGAAACTCGGAAGTCTCGACGTGAAATTAACGAATATAAGTTAAGATATATATATATATATATATATATATATTAATAAAACAAATAAGAATAAGAGAGAGGCGGTGGTATGCGTGGTGAGGAAGAAGGAAAAATATTTTCTTTGGTCCTTGGATTCTTTAACTTAATTAGTTTTAGTTATAAATTAATTAAATATTATTTGTTAGTTCAAATTGAAATAAAATAATATATAAGTCCCGTGCGAATAATTTTGGTGTCATTATTCGCGAAATAATTTGACGAAGCTATCGTCAAAGTTTCATGAAATTTGGACGTAGAAAGTTTAATCAAGTAGGACTGATTTGGATGTAATGCCCCGCATTTTTGGAGAAATGTTTAATTGGATTAAATATATTATTTTAGCCAAAGGGAGCTAAAATGAGGGAATTTCCGTAAATGAGGCGGAAAATGGCGTTTTGACGAAGGATTAATTTTAATAAAGTTGGACTATATTATTAGATTAAATTAATTGGAATTAAATTTTATCTCGTAGTTGGATATCGGGACAAGCATATTGAGATTTAATGGGAAAATTGGAGAAATTTCCATTAAATAAAATAAATGATTTTAAAATGGATATTTAAATAATATCCGCAAATTTTATTATTTGGATGGAATATTATTTAAAAATGGGTTTAAGCGCGACATATAAATTATACGGCTAAATAGTAAAAATTTAAGAAAAAGGCAATAATAGATATTTTGGACTTAGAAAATAATACCGTATAATTTATAGTCATTTAAAGTTTGGATTAAAACCCGACATGTTAACGACTTGGTTAGTTGATGGGTTACTTATTTAAAGACTAATCAAGAATGAGAGTTTAATTAGTTTGGGCTAAATAAGAAGATTAAATCAAATGAGCCCATTTCACTTAGGAAGCCCAAACCATTTTTTTTGTCTAGCAAAAGAAATCATTCCAGAGAATTCTTTTTTCATACTTCATCTTCTACCTTTTACTTTCAAAGGAAAACAAAAATGGAGGAAAGTTTGGGTGTTCAAGTTTGAGTTCCAATTTCATCAATCTCCTTAACTAAAGGCTAGGTGTATCATCTATTATTCAACTTTCAGCTGGAATTGAAGGTTAGAATCTTAATCTTTAAGTGGATTTATGGATTAATAGCTTAGGGTTTATGGATATTCAATTGGATTTTTAGTTGCATGTGTTAAAAATTAACATTAGATGATTAATTACTAAGTTTGAGGTCAATTAAATTGTGAATTGAGGGCTGGAAATTATGAGTTTAAGTGATGATCTTATGATTAAACAATTAGTGGTAGGGATTAAAAAGTTGGGTTAGATTAAGCTAATAAAGATTGAATTGGGATGAGTTTTAATCAATTAGTGTTAGAGAACTCATGATTTTCAAAAGCTGGAAAATTTTCTAATTGTTACAAAATTATGATTTTTGAGAACCGGAAATTGGAGTCGGGTTTTGGCGGAGGAGCGAAGGCCGGAGGGAAGACCGGTCAGGCCAAATGGCCTGACCTGTCTGCTCTGCTGAGCAGACCTGCGTCTGCTCAGAGCTGGTCTGCTCAATGGGCAGACCAGCCGGTCGCCCCGAACCCGCGCTCCCCAGACGATTTTTCGATAAATTGGGTGTTTTCAGAATTTTAAATGAGTTAATTTAAATGTTAATATAAAACCGAAATTGAAAATCTTAAGGAGTTTGACAAAATAGTTTTCAAATAAAAATAAAAAGGGATTATAGTATAAAATTGTTATTAAATTTAAAGCTTTAAAAGTATGAGATTTGTAGGTGTTTAAATAAATTTAATTTAAGTAGGGAGGATTAAAGAATGATTTTGGAAGGTTTAATAAAATGAGTTTTTAAATAGAAGTAAAAATACGTTATGGCATAAATTAAATTTAAGTTTAAATGCTTGAATATAAGGTTTAAGTTGGGTGTAAGTGGATTTAAAATGATTAAAAAGTTGAGTAACGGGGTTAGTGCGATAATATATATTTCGGAACAAAAATTATTACAAGTGGAACTTGTAATATAAATTAGTTAAAGTAATAAATTTAGAAGTTAAGTTAAGCATTTAAAATTTTGGATTACTAGCATATGTTTTTGGTTTGTGAATCAAAGTGATTTTAAGAAGGCAAGAATGAATAAAAGGACTTAGCATTAATTCAAGTTCGAATACTTGAAATTTTATTCGAAAAGGAATGAGTAGGCGAGTTTTAAATAGAGTGTTAATTTAGCACTTGTTCATATTATAGATTCTACACGTGGACGGATTGGAGAATTAGAAGAATTGGAGTTAATCAACGGGCTAGTTTATATTTTGCAATTGGAAAATTTAGATTTAAGCGATTGAGGTGAGTTCGCGATTTACTTACGTTATTATTATTTTATATGTATAGCCACTTGTATTTGATTGATAACTCTAATTCAAGAACTTATATATTTACTTATGGAACCAACTTTAGTGTTATGAAAACTTCATTAAAGTAATCTAAAAAGTATAAGTTATATCTTTTATTAATAATCTATTTTATGCTACAAACGATTAAAATAGGATATATTTTATAAAAGGTCGCATACGAATAAAGTTAAAACTTTGAAGTTTTACATTTTACTTTCTTATCAAATTATTATGTTCATTGATTTTATTAAGAGTGTCGCGGGTAAAAATAATCAATGCCATATAGTAGATACGCTTTCGAAAAGATGCGTATCATTTTAAGTAGCACGAAGCATATAATAAAGATGCCTATTTATTTTGAAAGTTTATGGCTTATATGTTCGATTTATGAGGTTATAACGCTTAAATAAAGTACTTGTTACTTTAATAGTTTTATTTAAATGTATATTTATTATGTGATGTTTTGTTAGACCCAATAAGTGATCCGTGGGGAAACGAGCTACCTATTGGGCGTCAATAGGCTGTGTGATTACTAGAATTGATACGAGTCTAGGCGTCTATGGTCAATGATTTGAAATGGTAAATTGTGAATATCGATCGATTAATGGATTAAGGAGGATAAAAAGAAATGTAATAGACACAAGGTAACTCGGTCGAACTATCTCGGGACCTGTGTCTAGTGGGTAACTCGGTCGAACTATCTCGGGACCCACAACTTGGGATTAAGTAGTGGCATGATGTAACTCGGTTGAACTATCTCGGGACTATGCCACGTGGTAGCGGGTAACTCGGTCGAACTATCTCGGGACCCGGCCACTCGGACGATATAATTGAAAAGTGATTATTATCAATTATGTCCAATAAGTCCGTAGTACTTGGGTTTAGGGTTTCGATACGGATCCAATATTGGGAATCATTAAATTATATTTTATGTTTATTATCAAAATATATTTATCCTATCATTGTTTTTGAAGTATGTTTAATTTGTATTTATTATCGAATTATATTTAATTGTAAGTTATTGGTTGATTATAAAATAAAGTACATTTTGTCAATAATGCGACCTCGATTTTAATTATAATAGTGTTAGTAAATTGTGAACTCACTCAGCTATGTCTGACCCGTTGATTTTTAAATTTTTCAGGCGTCCAGTAGATAGCGATCAGGTCGAGCCTCCACTCCTTGTTTCGGAAGGCTCATTACTTTTTGCATGTACAGCTTCTGGCTCTCTAGCGCTGCAGTAGTTCAGGCGTACACTTTTGTCGAGATCCTATTAGCGGTTTATTGTATTTTGGTTTAGTAACCGCTCATGTCTATATCTTTTTGTTAGGCCTCGTTTTCTGATTAACAAACAAACATCAGAGGTAGTTATAGTTTAACTACTTAATATGTATATTTTGTAAATGCTTAGAATGGTACTTGGCAATATATATGTGGTTGTATAAAGTTTATCGTGCAGGGTGGTTTTAGATTTTACAGGTATTGGTTAGTTAAAAGTACAGCCGTTATATTGCCAAATTTTTGAAAACGAAATACTTAAGTTTTAAAATGATTTATAAATGCGAAAAATTTTTTAAGTAAATTTTAGGCTTGCTACGGGTTTTGGAACCAAAATTCCCATTCCCTAGCGCCGGTCGCGGCTCGAGAAATCGGGTCGTGACATTGGACCTAATAAATCTTCAGAGATTTATTAAGAATAAAATATAAGTTATTCTTGTTATAATTTATTAGAATTTTGGGTAAATTTTCACGAAATTCGGAAATCATTTCTGTTTGGGCTACGGACGACTAATTAAAAAGTTGGTTTAAAGTGCATGATTGAGCTAGTATTAAACGGAACTTTAACCTAATCTATATATATATATAAGTTAGGAGTGTTAAAAATGGTTACAGATTTCATTTGCTTCAAATATAGAAAGATGGTTAAGCTGCTTTGCTTCAGAGGTGCGACGCGAGTTAGGTTTCGAATTCGTTTCGATCGTTTCTCGATTCTAACTCCGTTTCTTCAATGATTACTCGAGTCATCGAGGTATTAATCCCGTATTAAACGTTTATTTCAATATATTTTGATATATTTCGAATATATATTCGTTTATAAACGGTTACCGTATCGAACGATTGAAATATACATTCAAATTGTGATTGGATTGTGTATATGTGAACTAGGACGTTAAAATAGTGCTTTTGCAGCCTTTTGAAATTCAATATAACGTCGGAATGGCCCGGGGATCGATTTTCCCCGGGACTGGCCTGATGTGAGCCCGCACAGCAAGCTGTGCGAACGCACAGCTAGTCAGCTGTGCAAACGCAGAGCTGGCTGTGCGAACGCACACCCAGTCACGTGCGGACACACAGTGACTTAGCGGGACGTGTGCGTGGGGACTTTTCCGGACTTTTTCGGCGTACTTTCGAGGGGCGATTCTGAGATGTTTCGCCTAGTAACTCGACGTGTATTTCGACCGAATCTAAAACATTTTAAATAAATGTTTTTAAACCTAAAGTTAGGTGTTTTAAAATGAGATTTTTAAAAGTAAAGTTAAACGTTTAAAAAGGACTTTAAAAGAGTTAAAGTCGACGTTTAACCAGTTCAAAAGATTTAGAAAACGATGTTGCTAAATAATTAGTATACGACTATGAATTGTTTTGGCAATCAAGTCTATACTATTAAATGATTTTAATTAGGTATTGCTATACCTAAAATGACTTCTAGAGAGAAGTCTAAATGTTTTCTTGAGATGAAAACAATTTAAATAATTTTTAAAGAACGAGACCATAAGTGTTAAGTGTTATATGTTTGTATGATTTGTCTGGACATAGGTTTCAAGACCTAGATGTTTATACCAGAAATAGATATTGATGTATTGTCTTGTGTATTTTGTATGTTTGATCCGACTAGCTGTCAGCAGTCAGACCAGGACTCCAGGGAGTCTGTCACACATATGGCAGGGCTAAGTAGTTACTTAGCAGTACTGTGAGTTTACGTGTTTACTTTTGAATATCAGTATTCAATTATTTTAAATCCATAAATCGCAGTAGTATAAACTAGCCAAGAGAGGTCCATTGGAACGAGCTACCTATTGGGCAGCAATAGGGTTGTGTGATCACTAACACCGATTTCTAGATGTACTTCGGTATAAAGGTATGCATGTCGTGTAAGTCATTGGGAAAGTAAATGCCCTGACTTCACGGGTAAACCCTGAGACGGCAGTAATACAGTTACGGTCGCGGAATAAACCGCGATGGCAGTTTTCTGATTACGGTCCAGGTACCAGAGATACAGAATTGGACGACAGTTATTCAGTTCACGGTGTTTATTCTGTTGTCCATAAGCTTGTAAGATGTGTGTGTATGTTAGGACATTTGTGAACTAGGATTTCATATGGATCGACGTAATTGGTCATATTTTATATATAACTGTTTTATATGCATAATGCGATTTTGGTATTTATCTGTAAACTGTTTACTCACTCAGAAATATTTATATTTCTGACCCCGTTGTTGTTATCCCATTTTCAGGAAATGAGCTTTGAGGTCAGTCGAGCTTCCACATCCCTTCTTCAGGAAAGCTCTTCTTTGGTAATGTACATAGGATTTTGTACTCTTAGTATGCTGCAATAGTATAAGTGTAATGTGCCAGCAGCCGTGCCACTAGTCCTTTGTTTAGATACTCTGATAGGATCTAATGCACTTGTGTATACCTTCTGGGTGGCTGTTTAGTGGCATATTGTATCTAGTTACCGAGTCGGCCTCGTGTGTTTTTGTGATGGTCAAAAACAGTATGTTTTTATACGCCAGCTATGTGTAACCGGTCCGCTGTGTATTTTAATATGTTTAATACCACCGTTGCGAGACGCAGAGGTGTCCGCTATATTTTATTAAACATATTAACAGTGGCGTGTGGCTGGGAATAGGGCTGCCTATGCGTTAAGGCAAGCGAAAGATAAGTCCCTGGTTTCCAGTGATCACCACGCCAGGTTTCCAGAAGGAAGCGAGGGTTGAGATAACAAGGTTATCCAACTAGTACTTCTGAAAACCAGATTTTTCTTATATGTGTATTTTCAGAAATCGTGTTTGCGTAAAACGAGAAAAAGGTTTTAACGGTATTTTCTGAAAACGGATCGTACGCGAGGTGCGATCTTTTAACAATATTTGCAAAAAATTTCTATAGGTTTTAGGCTTGCTACGGGTTTCGGAACAACCATTCCCATTCCCTAGCGCCGGTCGTGACTTGGATTAGGGTGGAATTCGGGTCGTGACAAACGTGGTATCAGAGCAACATTTTAAGTACTCGACCATCCGATGTACTGTTGCTCATACTATTAACTAAGATGTGTTAATAATTGTAAGGATTCTTAGTAGACTATTGCAGCAACATAAGATTCTAGTCATGTCTTAATCAGTTTTCAGTTGTTGAAAACACTCAGCTATAAGTAGTAATCCGTATACGTGTGTAGAGTATATGTGATGTTTGATCAGGAACATATGAGATGTTCTTGTGTTTGAAACACGATACTAACGAGGGAACATGTGAGATGTTCCTGTGTTCGAGACGCGCTATTAGAGTAGTACACAATGGTCAGATCAATTGACCAATATTTAAAGAAGTTGATTCTGTTCGAATACAGAACAAGGCGAGGATTCTAGAAGAATCGTTTGTTCGAGAAATAGTTAGATTTCTCTGAACTATATGTGTAATTGTTGTGTGCTTTGTTCTATGTGTTCATGCTGTGTTACTTGTTATATGAAAAAAGTGTTTTTGTGAGAGATTTGTGAGAAGCTTGGGTCCAAAGTTCGAGGAACTGTTGGCAGAGCAATCTGACTCAGCGATGTATTTGGCTGGACGTGCCAGACAGATTAAGCAGCGATTGAGCTAGTCGCCTATGAGCTGATGGCAAGTGGAACAACCCTTTCTCTGTAGAACGAGGAGGGAAAGGAAAACTTGTGCGTAGATACGGACGAGGAAAAGGTCCGATGATTCGAGAGGCAATACTGCCTCGACAATCATCACCAGGTATCATTTAGTTATGTGTCATACGTTTAAGTTAAGTATATGTGTTTTAGTATGAGATACTAAAACTAGAAAAAATAAAATACAGTTAGAGAATATCCTTAAACAAGAACACACATACTAATGAACAATAACTGTTAATAAACAGCCTGACGATGAATAATAACATAGAAGATAAATGATAAATAAAGAGCAACAAATCCTAATGTGAGGATTAGGATAACCTTGAAATGGCACAGAGAAGTAGTTCGAAAGAAACTTGTTAAAGTTTTGTTTTACAGTTTGAACGTATAATTGTGCTCAGACGCATTAAAGGTGCATGTTGCGAAAATCACTATAGAAGAAGCATACCTGAATTTTATATAGTACATATATATACATAAACTGATTTTGATTAGGGCATGCATCATATATCTTGATATATCAGTATATCAAAGGAAAATGAATTGAGATAGCAACTCTTTGGGGATGAGAGATGTCATCACCCTGAAGCACAATTGTATGAAAAATGTTTTGAACCGTAAATTTGAGAATTCACAATTTGTTTGAAAAGAGAGATTTAAAAGGCTTGCACAGGCAGGACAAATAATAATTGTCTCAGACGAGATAAATTGTATTTGTCTGACAAATTGATTTGTATTTGTTAAGCGTCAGTGTACGCGAGACAAAACTGTATTTTCTCAAACGAAAACTCTGTGATAGTGACAAGGTAAATGGGAAAAAGGGTTAAAAAAATAACGGTTTTTATTATAAGAATAAATAATAAAGACCTAAATTATAATGTTTCATACCGAGACATTAGAGATTAATGAAAGTATGGGAAGAGTAGAGAAAGTGAGAATCTATATTCTTACTCAGAAATTAACTGTTAGAAGTCTAGTAGTGAACTTTTAATGTAAATAAAAGTTCGAGAATAGACAATAGCGAATGTCACGATTAAGATAAGAGAGTAGGGTCTAATTGAACACGACTCGGTTTGTTTGACTTTAAGTAGCTATATGTGAACGAAGTCATACGTACGTGTTTAATTAAATGGATTGGAGATTAGTCCTACAGACAGAGCAGATGTCAGTAATGGACATATCTCTTGAATCCATACGAGTGGTTAGATAAACCATAATTTATAAATCTGAGAGGAGTAAACCTCAGCACTTAAATGATAAATAACAATGAAATATCTAAGAGAAAGATTATGAAAGGAAGTATGAGTATTCTCAGAACCAAGTAGATACACTACTAGTTCTGATATAAGCAAAGAGGATTAATGAATATGTTAACGACTGACGGAGTTGGTTAAGTCGTGTTAACATATATTCATTAAGAAAATGATTATTAAATCATAAAATGAATAAATAATATACTCAAAACAGTATATCAAACCTTGAACTAACATTAGATGAAAATGTTATCAAGGTATAACGAAGATAGAGATAGTGAATTAGACAAGTGAGTTTCAGATATTGTCTGGAAACTGTCAGGGTACAGTAAAACCCCAATAACTTATGATCGAACCGTTAGATCGATTTCATATTGGGATATGATGGTCCCATGACGGTTATCTATGTTTTAACCGTTGCGATCGTCGAACAGAGAGTTACACGATGCTCGATGATGAAGATATAGTTGCAGAACTTGCGTGACTTTTTGGCAGTAAGCCAAAAGTGCAAGTGACAACGATAAGAAGTGTAAACTTTAATTAACTTGGAATTATCAACATAAGCTCCATATATGAATATAAATGAATTTGAAAACTGTGTTGAGACAGTAGTTTCAAAAGATGGAAATTCCAAGAACCGAGCCTTATGACTGTGAGGTCTAGGCTGGCTGGTAACAGAATATACATGTAGTGTACATGTACTTTGAATGTCGGGCCAGAAATGTGTAATGTATGGCCGACTAAAAGTGGAAAATGTTTAATAAACATTTTGTTTTCGAAGTGAAACGTTTTGAAAACGGAGCTAAAGTTGATAGTCAGTTAATTAAACTTGATAGTAACAGCTATAGTACAGTTATAATAACTGTTAGCTGTGAACAAGGAGAATATGTATGTGGGAAAGAGAATAAGGATTACAATTAACCTTGGAAATACCAAAAACTAGTGGCGGAAGTATAGTTTTGCGGCGACTGTGAACGAGTTGGGAAGATGCTTCACGGGAGACAGTTAGGTTATAACCTACACTTACACCCATACAACCACATCATTAGTGAGAGGAACCCAGTAACTCAATCTGTAATAGGAAGTTACTATAGATTGATGAGGAAATAAAAGACATTCTATACAAGATATAGAATCATGAGAGAAGTATATGATGAGTAGTCTGTTTGTGGAACAAGAGTTCAAACAAAAGTAGAGGGTAAGGTTAGAGATTAAAAATACTTAACCAACATTATCCTAAAACGAGTAAAAGATATGAAAAATTTATAATAAGATTAAAAATCTTAATGATAAAAAGGTACAGTAAAATGTACAACCAATAATAAACAGCGAACTAGAAAGTTCAAGGAATAAAAAGAAAGTGAATTCAAAGGTGATATCATAAGACTTAGTAACAAGTTGATATCCCGAAAATGAGTTTAAAGTTTGTACTGTCTGTAAAGAAGTACAACAAAAAGGAAAAGTAATAAGATGTATAAAGAATACAAGTATGGCTAGTAGCCAACTTCAAGGATGATTTCGGAAACCGAAAAGGGATCGTATTAAGTTCGACTCTTCACGAAAGTTGTAGATTGAATGTCAAATTATATAAATATGAAATAATATTTGGAGAAAGACTGGTTTAAATGCTTGGTTCATTGGCTTCAATAACAGCCATGACAGTTGTAGAATGTATTGCCGACTATAGGAATATTAAATTTATTTGGTAATCAGACGCTTCGGAATAAGCGATCCAGATAGCCAAAGTAGGCTCGAAAAGAGAAAACATAAGGGAATAACTCGAGATTAATGGATACCTAGATTTCTGATAACAGAAGTCAAGGTTATAGATTGAGAACCTATAAATGAAAGTACAATGAGATAAGATAGAAAGTGATGAGGTGTATGAGATGCAGTCAGAAGATAACTGCAAGATTCTAATAACTAGCATGCGTATACTAATTAAGGAAAGTATGCTGTCTATAAAGAAAAGTAAAGTAGAGATGGAAAAGTGAATAAAGAAAGGTAATAAGTTGACAATAGTGCACAGCTGTGCAATTGTGCTATAGACGACAACAATTGTGCCATAGACGACATTAACTGTGACATAGATGGCAGCAGTTATGCCACAAATAACAGCAGTAATGTTTATGCCGTGGAAAGCATAGAACATGAAATAGAAAAAGTATTGTTGGCTGTATACGTAAAAGAAAAGTGTATGTAAATTCGAGGACGAATTTATATAAGGGGGAGAGAATGTAATACCCCGTATTCTTATAAGCCACGTGTAAGGATTTTATTAGTCGGGAGTACGTAAATTAAATTTAAGCGTAAATTTAATTTATAAGTATTCCTAAAAATATATCGTAATAATAGAAATTTAAAATTTAAAACGTGAATTTAAATTTTAATAAAGGGATACGAAGGGACTAATCGAATAAGAAATACGACTGGAGTCGTAAGATAAAAATATATTGATAATTAATATATCAATATACCACTCTAATTGGAGAGTTTCATATTTCGGAAAAAAACCCCGAAATTAAAATGTCGAAACTCGGAAGTCTCGACGTGAAATTAACGAATATAAGTTAAGATATATATATATATATATATATATATATATATATATATATATATTAACTTATATTCGTTAATTTGTTAGTCCAAATTGAAATAAAATAATATATAAGTCCCGTGCGAATAATTTTGGTGTCATTATTCGCGAAATAATTTGACGAAGCTATCGTCAAAGTTTCATGAAATTTGGACGTAGAAAGTTTAATCAAGTAGGACTGATTTGGACCCAATAAATCTTCAGAGATTTATTAAGAATAAAATATAAGTCGGATAAGAATAAAAATTATATTTTTATTCTTGTTATATTTTATTAGAATTTTGGGTAAATTTTCACGAAATTCGGAAATCGTTTCCGCTTGTGCTACGGACGACTAATTAAGAAGTTGGTTTAAAGTGCATGATTGAGCTAGTATTAAACGGCACTTTAACCTAATCTATATATATAAGTTAAGAGTGTTAAAAATGGTTACAGATTTCATTTGCTTCAAATATAGAAAGAGGGTTAAGCTGCTTTGCTTCAGAGGTGCGACGCGAGTTAGGTTTCGAATTCGTTTCGATCGTTTCTCGATTCTAACTTCGTTTCTTCAACGATTACTCGAGTAATCGAGGTATTAATCCCGTATTAAACATTTATTTCAATATATTTTGATATATTTCGAATATATATTTGTTTATAAACGGTTACCGTATCGAACGATTGAAATATACGTTCAAATTGTGATTGGATTGAGTATATGTGAACTAGGACGTTAAAATAGTGTTTTTGCAGCGTTTTGAAATTCAATAGTACGTCGGAATGGCCCGGGGATCGATTTTCCCCGGGACTGGCCTGATGTGAGCCCGCACAGCAAGCTGTGCGAACGCACAGCGAGTCAGCTGTGCGAACGCACAACCAGTCACGTGCGGACACACAGTGACTTAGCGGGACGTGTGCGTGGGGACTTTTCCGGACTTTTTCAGCGTACTTTCGAGAGGCGATTCCGAGATGTTTCGCCTAGTAACTCGACGTGTATTCCGACCGAATCTAAAACATTTAAATAAATGTTTTTAAACCTAAAGTTAGGTGTTTTAAAATGAGATTTTTAAAAGTAAAGTTAAACGTTTAAAAAGGACTTTAAAAGAGTTAAAGTTGACGTTTAACCAGTTCAAAAGATTTAGAAAACGATGTTGCTAAATAATTAGTATACGACTATGAATTGTTTTGGCAATCAAGTCTATACTATTAAATGATTTTAATTAGGTATTGCTATACCTAAAATGACTTCTAGAGAGAAGTCTAAATGTTTTCTTGAGATGAAAACAATTTAAATAATTTTTAAAGAACGAGACCATAAGTATTAAGTGTTATATGTTTGTATGATTTGTCTGGACCTAGGTTTCAAGACCTAGATGTTTATACCAGAAATAGATATTGATGTATTGTCTTGTGTATTTTGTATGTTTGATCCGACTAGCTATCCAGCAGTCAGACCAGGACTCCAGGGAGTCTGTCACACATACGGCAGGGCTAAGTAGTTACTTAGCAGTGCTGTGAGTTTACGTGTTTACTTTTGAATATCAGTATTCAATTATTTTAAATCCATAAATCGCAGTAGTATAAACTAACCAAGAGAGGTCCATTGGAACGAGCTACCTATTGGGCAGCAATAGGGTTGCGTGATCACCAACACCGATTTCTAGATGTACTTCGGTATAGAGGTATGCATGTCGTGTAAGTCATTGGGAAAGTAAATGCCCTGACTTCACGGGTAAACCCTGAGACGGCAGTAATACAGTTACTGTCGCGGAATAAACCGCGATGGCAGTTTTCTGATTACGGTCCAGGTACCAGAGATACAGAATTGGACGGCAGTGATTCAGTTCACGGTCTTTATTCTGTTGTCCATAAGCTTGTAAGATGTGTGTGTATGTTAGGACATTTGTGAACTAGGGTTTCATATGGATCGACGTAATTGGTCATATTTTATATATAACTGTTTTATATGCATAATGCGATTTTGGTATTTATCTGTAAACTGTTTACTCACTCAGAAATATTTATATTTCTGACCCCGTTGTTGTTATCCCATTTTCAGGAAATGAGCTTTGAGGTCAGTCGAGCTTCCACATCCCTTCTTCAAGAAAGCTCTTCTTTGGTAATGTACATAGGATTTTGTACTCTTAGTATGCTGCAATAGTATAAGTGTAATGTGCCAGCAGCCATGCCACTAGTCCTTTGTTTAGATACTCTAATAGGATCTAGTGCACTTGTGTATACCTTCTGGGTGGCTGTTTAGTGGCATATTGTATCTAGTTACCGAGTCGGCCTCGTGTGTTTTTGTGAGGGTCAAAAACAATATGTTTTTATACGCCGGCTATGTGTAACCGGTCCGCTGTGTATTTTAATATGTTTAATACCACCGTTGCGAGACGCAGAGGTGTCCGCTATATTTTATTAAACATATTAACAGTGGCGTGTGGCTGGGAACAGGGCTGCCTATGTGTTAAGGCAAGCGAAAGATAAGTCCCTGGTTTCGAAACGTTTGTAAAGGTTTGGCTTAAATCGCTAAAAAGGTGAAACGTTTGGATTTGTTAAGTAACGTTTGTAAACGTTTGGATTAAATCGCTAAAAAGGTGAAACGTTTGGATTTGCTTCGTAATATTTATGAACGTTTGGCTTAAATTCCTAAAAAGGCGAAACATTTAGTTTTGTTTTGTAACGTTTTAAACGTTTGGATTGGTTTTGTAACGTTGTAAATGTTTGGCTAAAATCGCTAAAAAGGTGAAATGTTTGGATTTGTGTCGTAATGTTTGTATTTGGCTTAAATTGATAAAAAAAAGGTGAAACGTTTGATTTTATTTCGTAACGTTTGTAAATGTTTGGAATTGTTTTGTAACGTTTTTAACGTCTGGATTTATTTGTAAAGTTTTAAAAGTTCTGATGGGATCCGGTGCATTAGTGCTGGTATGATCGCACCCGTCACACAGTGCACGATTATAGTATATATTTGTTGCCTTACAATTCATTCGACTAAAATAAAAACAATCTTTAAAAGTATGTTTTGGTCCCTGAACGTTTTTCATATTTCCTGTTTAGTCCCTGCATTGCAATTCATCGGTGCTCGTCACTCGTTCTGTTTATGTCTCGGCAATGATAATAAAAATAAAAAAATGAAGGCACCGACCGCAAAAATACAAAAGAGGGGTGCAACACGAGGACTTCCCAGGAGGTCACCCATTCTAGTACTGCTCCCGCCCAAGCATGTTTGACTTCAGAGTTCTGATGAGATCTAGTGCATTACTGCTGGTAAGGTCGCTCCCGTCACACCTTGAATAATCATCGTATATATTTGTTGTCTTGCAACTCATTCGACCAAAATAAAAACTATTTTTAAAAGCACGTTTTGGTCCCTGAACATTTTCCATATTTCCCGTTTAGTCCCTGCATTACAATTCATCAGTGCTTGTCACTCGTTACTCGTTCTGTTTATGTCTCGGCGATGATATGTAAAACTAAAAAACCATATGCGAATACTTGATACCTTTCAAAATCAAAACGTTACTCGTTACTAGTTCTATTTGTAGGCCCCAAAGTGAAAAAACACGACAGGCGCATTGTGAGGAGCGATGGCCCAACGCGCCTGCCGTCGTACCTTTTCAAAAGGCACAAAACACCCTGGGGCGCGTTGCGAGACAAGATGGCCTAACGCGCCCTCTGACGCGTTCCGATTCTGATTGAACGGTGAACTCTTTCTCGTGCACAACATATTCAAAAATGAGCCCGATCCAACGGTGCAATTGGGATGTTTTATCAAGACATGTCAGATTCAGAAGGCACACGAACACATTATCGAATATAAACCTGATACAAATCAAATCGCCATCGAAGATCACACGACACATGCGACCCATACAGGATACAACTCAAACCCCAAACATAGTATCACACTTGCTAAGTTCACCATTAACAATCCGAAACTAAGACGAAAACACAACAAAACCATGACGGAAAAACACGGGATATTACACTATCCCCAACTTATATAAAGTTCGTCCTCGAATTTAACGTAATACAACCCACGTAAAACATATGATACAACTATATGTTGTCTGAACAAAAACACACGTAACAAACGTGAAAACACATAATATGACACCCAAAGTAATCAAGGAAAGCAATTATAACAATTCTGCATAATGAACTCTGTCTCCCAAGTAACCAACCCAAACTGTAACCATATGAATTCCGTGCTTAACGACCTACGCACTTGCATAATAAAAAACTCAACATGTTGTTCCTTGAACGATAACTAAAAATCACGTCTTTCATAAACCGAACAATCTTACTAGGTCATAAAAGTCTTAATGCTAACTTACACTTAACATAAAACGATAACGCCCTTTCTAGGTTAAACCAAACGAAGGAATACAAACTCTCCCACATAAAGTTTGACTGAAATACTTAGGATAAACAAGAATGAACCTCGAATCTCGATATAAAGCTCGACTGAAATACTTAAGATAAATACGAACAAACCTCGAATCTCTTTCAATGATAACTGTAATCAAAATTTCCACCTAGAGAAAGTCAACACAAGACAAAACACGCCGAAAATATATTGGGTATTACATTCTCCCAAACCTAAGAAAATTTCGACCTCGAATTTTAAATAGGCTTAATTACTTAAAATCCACCCACCTTGTAACTTTTTTTTGATTTATACAATGACCTATGAAAATTTTCAATTATACCTTATTTTCGATTTTTATGTTTCATCTCTACCCTAATGAGTTGAATTGACCTATTTTCTATGGAAAAAGAGTTTAAATTAGTCCTTCATTTTTAACCTATATTCTGATAAAACGTTAATGTTAATCATTTATGTATCTTGTTTTAGATATTTTCATCCTAAAATTATTTAAATTATCAAAACTTTTAATTTTAGGGTACAAATAAAACATAAAAATTGAAAATAGGGTACAATTGAAACTTTTCCTAGGTCATGGTATAAATGAAAAAAAGTTACAAGGTGGGTGGTTTTTAAGTAATTAGGCCTTTTAAATAAGAAACTGATTCGAAGTTTAAGCGGTCACAACACACATATTGCGCAAAATTCTGATTCTAACAACTTGGTGCTCCAATGACCACTCCATCAACACAATTGTGAACAATAAAAAATTATCCAACGAAGTTGGTTTCCAAAACTAGCTTGAATCTTAAAAATTTCGAAACCCATATCATCAAAGTTCAAGAACAATCCTGAAGCTCAAATTCTAGTTCTTACAAAAACCACACTATATAATACAATTAACTTTGCAAATTATAAAACACAAAACTCACACCGTTATTCAAAAGAAAAAATAAACTTACCTCATGGTAACAAAATCTCTAGATTATAACAAACAATTCCAATTACAATGATTGCTTCAATCATCCCATTAGTATACAACTTACACTTATAATAACCAAACCCAAAATTGATTAACACTTAAGTTTAAAATAATTCGAACATCCAAAATTATTCCACCAATGACCTCAAATCTTAATAATAGATATTCTCTAACATTATGAAACAAAAACACTCTAACAATATAAAACCAACAACTACAATGCAACTGTCCTTAATTCACCACAACCATCACAGAGAATTTGTCTAGCTACCTTCCGGTAAAAATTTCAAAACCAATTGAAATCCATCCTCTTTATAATTACATTTATCACATAGTGACTCGCGAGTTCGTTTCAAAATATTTTTCTCAAAACACTTTATTGATAAAATCCACTTTACATAATTGTGCGCCAGGGTGATGATACCTCTCATCCCCAAAGAGTTGCATCCAACTCTAATCATTTATATGCATGTGATGAATGTATTATTATGCATGCATTAATTATTAATTTCTCTTTTATTTAGTGAACATAGTCAATGCTCAATGCAATTTCCTATTCGTGACATTCAAAATGCATGTTCATGATATGTCCGGGCACAATTACGTGATATAAACATTTCAAATACTTTCATAAATTTCATTTGAAAATAATTTCTCGATAAAGCATTTGTTAGACGCTACACTCTGTGAGACCTGCACTCGATACCCTCTAATTATCATTTCAAATTTCGTACTCTCAATCTACCAAATCATATGTTACTAATATAATAATTCAAACCGGTAAGTCCTTTAACATCTCTCTTGAATAAAATAAAACTCTATTGAACTCCAAAACAAGATGAAAATTAACTCAAGGAAAATAATACATCACATATGCTTATACAAAAACATACCATCAATTCTTGCATCACATCGTCCAACTTGATGAAAAGCACTAGCATTATAAAGTCAACCACACAAGTTGAGCCTCACAGTTTTAAAATTTTCGTTTTCCGGAAAATCTCCTTTGTAAATCATTTGTTTAAAAATTTCCAAAGTATCTCAATCAAAAACAACCAGCGAGTTAGCCGAGTCATTACAACTACCCACCTCAACTCCAAAATTTGGGTGACCAATATCAAACCCAAAACAACCATTTATAGAACATACTCAAAAAATTTGTAAATCCGGAAATGCCTTTAAATAAAATCTCAATCTTTTCTTAAATATAGGAGCTCACCGTAATCCAAGCATC
Source organism: Mercurialis annua (assembly GCF_937616625.2). NCBI lineage: Eukaryota > Viridiplantae > Streptophyta > Magnoliopsida > Malpighiales > Euphorbiaceae > Mercurialis > Mercurialis annua. Next base: position 37,895,038 of record NC_065574.1, on the reverse strand, counting down.
AAACAGCAATTCAAAAATTCAAATGAGAAAACCCTTTGTCACAAACAACCATTCCGAGAAATGCATACTCTCGCGAAACATAATATATCAAAGCATATAACGAAAGACACCTCTAATGTACACAAATCAAAACATGGTAAGACCATAAAAGTTATAATAAATTATCAAAGCCATATTCCATCATTTGAATAATATTATTTTTAAAATTATCAAAGCCATATCACATTTTGTTTTAAAAAAGTATTAAAACCAGACTTCTCTTCCGATTCTTGTGTCAAAATACAAATCAAATCAAAATATTTTTCTCAATAAAACCATAAACCCAACTTGTGACCGAACAACGTGTAGCCAAAAAACATGCTTAAAGATGTAACATAAGAATCCCTTAAAAGCAAAACAAGGCCAACCCTAAAATATCCTCTTATGTGCCAACTTATATGGCAACCAACAATTACGGCCTAAACCAAACTGTACTCACCAAAAAGGTGAAAGCAATCCAATCAAAATCATCCAAGGCGTAAAAGTCAACAACTAATCACCCAAGGTAAACATCATATATGATACAACAGCCAACAAAGTATCACCCGAAGTAAACACCATATAAGGCACAACATTCCACAAAACATCACCCATAGTATATCTCATATATAGCACAACAGCCAACAAAGCATCACCCGAAGTAAACACCATATAAGGCACAACAGGACATAAAACATCACCCAATGTATAAGCAATAAACACTCCAAAGTAAAGTATCAGTAACACATAAGACCGACACTAAACATTCCTATGGATGAAGGTAAAAAAATTTGAAAATTAAAGATGACGTTTCAAAAGACAAGACTTCAATCCTAATTCTACAGTAGATCCTATGACACAACAACAACTTAACATGCATTAAAGCAGTAAACACATAACATGCAAAATGACCATGGTTTGAAACCGGCGCCAGGGTATTGGTATGGTTGTACCAAAACCCGTAGCAAGCCTTGCGGATAATCATACAACATATGAACTTGCAAGAAAACCACTTCTCAGGGGCAACCGAGACTCTAACCTAAGTCTAGCAGTTTATATCACTACTTAAATAATAACTTAAATATTTGAAACGCTAGGCTAAAACCAGACACTAAACAACATGCCTTATATAAATGACCATATCCAATGTATATCCTGCAATCAACAATATAAAATAGTCGGACCGCACTGACAAACCAAAGTATAAAGTAATCATAAATGACTAACTAGTTCTACTGCGGTCTAAGAGTATAAAACAGTTGATTAGATTTATTAAAACAAAGAAACCTCTGAAGGAATGAAGAAATTGGAGATCGATCAACTCTCTCAAATCATAAGCCTGGAAAAATTAGGAAAACAACGGGGTCAGATATACTGATATGAGTTCATAATGCTATTTACATTTATTAAATTTAAAACCCTTAAAACAAATCATTTTACTGATATACAGAAGATTATGGAAATAACAGTATTAAATGATCCCAGCGTAAGTGTGACGTTGGTAATGACGATCCAGAGTACTTACCAGTGCACACAGTCTCGATACAGGCCTATCGAGTAGCTCGTTTCAATCCAGATCTATAATCGCTTAAAGCAGTTTGAATACAGTTTATATACTAAAATAATTATGGTACTTAATGAAGCGGCAAATAACACTACAAACTCACAGCTTGCCAATCCACGTGATAACCTGGCAAGCAACCTAAACATGCTCCGACTCCGAAACACGATCAGTCGATGGGTCTATAAACAAAGTTTAAGTTAAAAATTCATCACCTAACTCTAAGAATACTAGACAGCACATAGGACTAGTATCTCAATAACAAGCCAAAGTATATGCCACGGCATAACAATCAAACGTATACAATCCATAGCCAAGGTAATACCGGAGTCAAATAATAAGTTAAGCCTAATTAAGTTCTCTTTTGAAAACATAATCCGGAGTACTTATATAACTTAGTTTAAAAGTTTAATACCAAGTGAAAATCCCAGAGTAGTGAATTACAATTCAAGCTTAATCTCACATGTCGGGCGACTCAAGTCCAACCCGACCCAAAGATATGCAAGAATAAAACCAAAGTATGATCCGAAAGCTTTAAATCAAAACATTTCTCAATTGAAAATACGGAACTCAACCTGGCTTAATAACAAAGATACATATTTTAAAAAAACCCAAACCTAGCCACAATTGGTCAAAACACCGAAAGTAGACACAAGCATGTCACAACACTTAAATAGGTTCTAAATACGCATATGAGTTCACCAACTCAGATATGAAAATAAAGAAGCCAATTCAACCATTTACATGGAATAACATTGCCAACTCGTTCTGGGAAAGCCAGTTCACCCTATCGCGACGTGACACCTTTCAAAATCCAATGAACGATTCGACAACCTCGCGACCACGTCATGCATTCCTTACTGTATCGAGGGGCTTCTTTCCTTCAAAATGTCGGGACACGACACCCTTGTCGCGACGCAACAACGCTAATTTTATCCCAAACCACTTCAAAATTGCTCCGAAGCTTCACTATCCTTCACATATGCCCGTTTTTGCTCTATTACGCTCACAAAACAATCAATTCCATGCATACGCCTGTAACACTTGAACATAACAAATAAAAACCAAAACAAGTATGAATTTGACAATGAAACACGATAATCGATACCTAAAAGCCCTCGGAAATGGCAGTATTTCTACTCCTATCAGAGAGCTGAGCTACATCGAGTTACCACCGACCATACTTAAACGATAACCAGAGTCCCGAGAGCTGAGCTACACCGAGTTACTCTACTGGGTCCCGAGAGCTAGGCTACCACCGAGTTACCCCAACCATCACATACCTCATCTAGATCAATACTGGTGCGCATGCAGTCTTTATGATGCCCATTAGGTAGCATGTTCCAACTAAGAGCCCTAATGGAAAAACAGTTTGCAATTGTACGTATACAATATATATAATAAAGTGGTAGATAGTAAGTACAAACTCACTGCTTGCTAATCCACATGATAACCTGGCAAGCAATCTAATCCTGGTTCGTCTCTAAAGCACGAAGGGTCGACGAGTCTAAACAATATAAATGATTATTAAAATGGACCCTAACTTTAGAGAGTACTAGACACCATATAGGACTAGCACACTATCAAGTCAAGAAAAACTCAGCCAAACAGAATGGACAAATTATCACATAATGACCCGAGTCAAAATACGAACCACATCGAGTAACACACTGCTCAAATAATTAATAAGCCAACAATAAATTAAGTCTCTTGAGTTCCCACTTTAAAATCTGTTGCAGAAAATATTATTCAAATAATAATTAAATAAAAAAATAAATCAATTTCCAAATAGTGGGTTAGCCGAGTTACCAATAACTACCAAGCTACCTCACATGTCGGGTGACCCAAGTCTAACCCGACCCAAAATATTTTATCAAATAAATAAACCAGAGTCTAATTCCCAAAAACAACTTTGATAAAATAATATGTTTATTCAAATTATAAACCATAGTTTATAATTAATAAAACAACTTTGATTTAATAAAAAATAAAAAACGGAACCTAATAGCTTTAAACATAAGTAACCCGAGTTACAACCAAATACTTAACTGGAATAAGTTAAGAAAGTGTTTTTAAAAACTAAATTTATTATTTAGCTAATAACAATTTAAAAATTCTCAAACGATAATTACCTAAGTAATTATCCCATTAAAAGATTATAAAATACTTAGCCAATTTATAATACTCCAAAACAATATTATTTTCAAAGGAGTAAACCGCCATAATTAAAATCAATTTGATACTTAAAAGTTCAGTTTCATTAATTGATAATAACCCAATCAAAAGTTTAGTGCACAAAAAAATTAACCAATCCAATCGAACATATTGCTAAACCCTAATTTCCATAACCCTATCATAATGAGATTTTAGTATGAGCAGAATATGAACAGTCACAACACATATCTTCGTGCTATCATAAAACCATAAAAAGAGAGCTGAACTTCACGACGAGATTATGGCCAACAAGCAATCAATTTCTGATCTCAAACAATCAAGGCCAGACTCACATAAACATTACCCAACTTATAAGAACAATCCAAAAGAACTATGCACAACAGTGGCCAAGTTTGGCAGCTCAAGCAACTCAACTTAGAAGACGGCCGAATTCAACACGGCAAGAACAATAGAATCACAAGGAAAAAACCCAATATGTTATGACCAATTCTACCGCAGTTATTAATCCTAGGAACGACATAGACATCCCTAAGAGGGAATAACCCATTGACTGCAACAATAATTACCAAAACAGTAACATAAACTCAAAAGCGGTAAATCGTAACGGTGCTAGAACTCAAGACATTTACGTACCGAAGTCAATCCCAATGCATAAGGATTAATGAGTATGAAGTCTAGTGAAGTAACGAGGAAACCCAACTTAGATTAAAGCTTAAACAAACAAGATACGAATTAAAATTGACATTGACGACATTGAATGAAATATCAAAAACCAACCTGAGAACTTATCGGAATCGAAAGCGAATGGAAGAGTAGAATGATGCAATGTTTCAGAGCGTATTCAGAAGTAGGGTTCAAAACAGAAACGTAATGACACCTCTTAGATCGTCAACGTAAGGAACGATCGTGTAAGAATGTGAACGATCGTGCACTCATATGCAAGTGCACGCTTGTCACGACCCAAAATATTGAGCCGCAACCAGCGCTATGGAACGGGAGTGGTAGCTCCGGAACCCGTAGCAAGCCTCATTTCACTATTAATTTTTCGCAAATAATAATAAATACATTAAACAATGGAAGCAACGAACATATATATATAACACATATATCTAAACATTTACACTAACTGTTTTGTTAACCTCGCGGGCTCTAGTTACCGTACCCCGTATGAACTGGCCTCGCGGTACTATGTACATCAGTTAGTGTCTCAGAACATGTCACCGGCATCTGGGGCCGTGAACCACATATAATACACGTAGCCTACAAAAATATAAACAAGACAGCACGTAATATGTAGACTCAAAATGTACTGCTGTCTAGGCTACGACTCTGTCAACACGGGACCACTACTGCAGCATTCACAGAAGTCAGATACTAAACATATACAACTGACTTCTGGACTTCAAAATTGGCCTCTAGCTAGGTCCACATACTAAGTACCTGAAAGACATCAAAGGTGAGAGGGGTCAGTATTTGGGAAAATATTGAGTGAGTTTGCATTTACTAACGGTATTAATATAAAAACATAGCATCGCATCTCAAGAAAACAATAATATAAAACATATAAACATGTATTTGATCCGTACGAAACTAATATCCTAGCATGCAACACATATCTCGAATAATCATATATCTTTCAACCCAATCGTAAATCTCAAGCTGTGAGTCCAACTCACTGGTGGGTTCAACCCACTAGATACGGGGACTTTCAGGCTACACCGTAGCCGAGTTCACTCTCGTATCAAATTCATATCGTATCATACATATCCAATCATTTCTCAAATACAAACACACTAGACTGACTCAATACTGGTGATCACACAGCCTATTGACACCCAATAGGTAGCTAGTTTCTTCGGATTGCATACTAGTTCTCGTATATAGAAATTAATAAAGCATATAACATTTCAATCAATTATATATAATGCGATGCGTGTAAACAGTATATATATATCTATACAAAATAACTTTAATATATAGTACACGATCTGATTGTACACTCTCGCTAGTCCGCGTCTATTAATAAACAGTATATATATATATATATCGATCTGATAGTACACTCTCGCTAGTACGCGTCTACTGACCCCACTATTCGTTGACACGTCTGACAAATTATTAATGATTAGACGTGCACCTTATACTTTAATACGTATAATACTTTTAAGTTCTAGGGTTTAGTTTTATTTTTAACGTTATTTATGATCTCGATATTCCTTAATCATAATTACGATATCTCGAACTTTGTTTCTCGTATTTGAGAAACGTATAATATTCTTGACATTTTTCTTTATCGTAGCTCACGTAAAATGTCGAAGTAAAACTTTACTTTTTAATTTATCGGGGTCCTTAATCGTTTTTAGGATCTAATATTGAAATTTCGAAATCCCATTTCTTTAAGGCTAAAAATCCATTTTAGTCCCTCGAGAAAAAAGTCCATTTTAGTCCCTCGTGGACCCACTGCGCGCCCGCACAGGGTGGTGTGCGTCCGCACACCGGTGTGCGTTCGCACACCATCACAGGTGTGCGTTCGCACACCACGGGTGTGCGATCGCACACCACGTGCGATTCGCACGCAGCCCCCGGAAACGTCGTTTCCGGACTTCCCGTCGTGCTATCACACGCCATACACGTATAAAACCTCATTTCCTTCAAAATCCGTAACTTCGTTTTTCCAAAAACATTAAAAACGATCCTAAATCCTTAAATTCTTAATTATAACTAAAACGGCTATATATTCGAATTTTCCACCAAATACCACGATATTTACCTTGAAACGAAGCTTAGGATCGATAGAGGATTCGATTCTGAAGAAATCGCCGCTTGAATCACTTGAATCAGACGTCGAACGGCGAAACGACGGCGAAACGACGTAATCGGCGATTGATTTCCTTTTCTCTCGATCCTTCTTCTATTTCCTTCATTCATATCTCAAACCTTATATATTAAGGTCAAAAGCTCACTTTGATCCTTGTTCTTTTTATTTCTTATCATTTATCCTTTAAACTTTTCTTTTCTACGAATTAGTCAATAGCAAAATCGATATACTCTATTATTACGACTTATACGTATTATTTATATCCTATAAATAATACAAGCTCGATATTAACACTTTCCCGTCAAAATCCAATATTTCTATTTTCGACACAAAGTGGATAAATTACCACTTTGGTCCCTGTGCCCCATTTTAGATTTTTCTTGACATTTTCCCTTTTAATTCCAATTCTAATTTTAGACTTGAAATATAACCTTAGTTTCCACTTAATTGTTTTCCTTAAAACCGACCTACTAAAATTCATTTATTTCAATTTTTTTTATCAAAATCTTTCCGATTTGGCCACTCCGGCGAATCTAAACTGGACACGTGGTCCAATTAGATAATTAAATATTTTGGGGTATTACATTCTTCCCCCCTTATAAAAATCCGTCCTCGAATTTTCATAAAACTTGTTGAGATCTAAAAATTGTCCTTATACTTTTCTTGACGTTCATTAATATGTTTTGACCGCAGCTTTTCCTTTCACTTAATTCTTAACTTCATACTTGTTGCTAATCGATTAACTATTCAACTTTTGATAGTTGCTTGCTGTTACGTCGTTGAGAATTCTCTTACTGGTACCTTCGTCTCATCTGTTATCTTTTCCGAGATAGGATGGTCCTTGGACGTATTCTTGACGTCATAGTCCTTACATCATTGCCACCTAGTTGTCACTAATCATAATTTAATGCTTTCTCGTTTCTTCCCTTCATTTTTAGCAGTCGTAAGTTATTATTCGTCTCCTTTATACGCGAACTGTCATGACGTGTTAATTTCATCTTAATGATGTAATTACTTTATGCATATTCCTATGAATATTTTCTCTCGTAATCATAACTTGCAGTTATGATCTTTACTATCGTCTGTAATTATCACTTTCCTTTCTTAATTGGTTCTTGTCATTTCTCACTCCTTTCTATCACTGTCTGACACTTCATTCTTCATTAACCAATCTTTCTCAACTTGCACTATGTTAAATACTTTCACTTTCTCTTAACGCAGCTAAGCCTGATACATTCTTTACTATCTTCTATTTCTCCCTCCTTTGCTTTTCTGATCTATTGTGTATTTCACGTCATTTGTTTTTCCGTTACCCTAAACGTTCCACTTTAGGTTACTTTAATTGTGTAACTTGTACAGCCTTCTTCTTTGACCGATACTATTCGTATCCTCGTTTTCTTATTTTCTTCACCTTCCCTCTAATTACTCTTTTGAGGTTCATTTTGAATTTCTTATTGATTTTTTAGTCAAAGTTGTCTTCCCTTTATGTCACAATTCCTTATTTATGATAACTCCATAATAATCTCATATGTTTCTTTAATGTCTAACTGTTTCGAGAATCCTTCTCGTTAATTAACCTTCATTTAACACTTTCTTATCTTTAACTTTTATCCTTAATAGATTCAGTAGGTCCTTAATAACTTATTTATTTCCTTAACTGTCATTCTTTCTTACTATATAATCAACTTCCTTTCTCGTCTTAAACTTCTTCCTCTTACTTTCGAATAGCTTCATAACTTTATTCTCATTCTTCAAGGTATCATCTTACTACTAATTACAATCATTTCTTAGTTTGTCCTTATTCTGTCTTTTATCTTCTTCTCGAAGTGTTTCCGTAGTACTTATATCATGATTCTAATTATTCTTTTTAAATAAGTTGATTTCTCTGCACTAGCACCATCTCTCGTCCTTATGACATCATGGTCTCTTGGATATAGTTTACTCCTATCTGTTCGATAGCAATGAAGTATCATCTTATCTTTACTTGCTGTATTCATTACATTTTTCCTTTGTTTGTAATAGTTCTGGGATTGCTGCTCTCTTCTGATAATCCTTCTGACACATCTCTAAAACTTTTCATGTCTCTAATCATCTTGTAAAATTTTGAGGGCATATGAATTTCTTTATTATACTTTCTTTCATAATATACACAATTCTTACATTTACTGATACGTACGCCTATATGTGTGCCTTTTTCCTTATGTTAGAATTTTACAGCTTATCTTTTCTCTTTTCTATTAACGCAACTTATAACTCTTAATGCTGATATTAGTAACTTTACTTAATATCAGTCATATAGTATCATCATCTCTTTCGATCTATCTAATCTTAAATCTTCACTTTTTCAAAATCATCTGCTTCGTCGTTTGCATCTCTTTTTCTTTCTACCTCTGTATCTTCAAACACTGATACTAATAAGGTTATATATATCCTTAAAATATCACTTAACACTTATCATTTATACTATATCTTCTGATCCCGTATACTTTAAATTTCTCTTTCCTCTAGTTATGACTCTCTGTTATTTCATCCTTCGTTTTATCATAAAGATAAATATCGCATCCTCAAATATTGCCATTGCATCGCATCTTAGCTGCGTATGCTCTACGGTGGTAATTCTTTATTCACATTCTTCTTTAGTTCCACTAGCTTCGTTGCAATAATTATTAACATGGCTTTATTCTGTTATTGGAGTTTCTTTCACAATTTTTTTCTTATTTGTTAAGAATCTTTTACTATTTGTCGCAGGGCTTTACATCCGAGTTTACTTACTGAACAAAACGATTTAAAACCTTCGTTTGGCTGCGCAGCTCTTTTTAAATTACTTTTCATAAATCGTTTGAGATCGTTAGTACAATCGTAGCTCAGAGTGATGACACCTCTCATCACCAAGGAGTTGCTCAAAATCGCATTTTCTTTATCATCGTAAAGATATGATGTATGATCTACATTTTGAAAATCAGTTTCTTATGCATTCCTATCGTGATTATGCAATATCACATGCGATGTCTGAGCACAATTGTACTTTGAAAAATTATAAAAACTTTCAAATTTTTTATAAAATCGTAAGTTTACTCTAGATTATACGCTCTGCGACTATTAACGGCTTTTTTTATAATTATTGGGTATATTTCAAATTTTAGTATTGCTGTCATTTTCTGTCATTTACAGACTATTCCTCTGTCACATCCCTTCTCTCTCCATATCTCCGACAACTCAATTAAATTAAAAATTTTCTACTGCTGTAATCACCATATCCATTTCTCCGACCCTATGTACCATGTCAGATACAAACGCAGGTGCCGATGTTCCACATCGATTTCCTTTTTAATAATCTATCTTTTCCTTTACAGCTTCTAGAACGTAATATAGGAATTACGTTCACTACAAATGTATTATGTAATGTATATTATATTATTGTTTTTGTGAGTTATGTTTATACGTTCTTTTATTAGGCGCGTTTTTAACTACAGCGCTTCTTATAGGTTCTCGCTTTCCGAGGTATTATTCTATAGGCAAAACCTATTACTAACATTATATTATGCAATGCAGCAAATATATATACACAGTAATGCAAACACTTAAACATAATACTCAAAACATATAAATCGCTAATACCTGGAGGTGCCTGATGCGGAATGCTAGGTTCCCTAATAACTACGCCTGTGTGTCGGCCCCTAACTGTTCTACCGGAGTTTCTTCCACCTCTTTGCACGAAATAGGGGTTGGTTCTAATTCTGGAGGACGTGTTGACGTAATCTGGGTGGTACTCACGTCTAAAGTAAAAGGGTCGTACCGTATCACCCGCCCACTCATGCTCTGTTTCAATCCTACGGGCCATCGTAGTGAGCGTGCTAAAATGTTCGTCCACATACTCATACAACTCATCAAACTGAGGTCCTAAACCCCTGACATACCTACGATTAATGGTTCTATTGTCTTCGTTCAGATCAGGGACTCCTTCAGCCATCCGCAGAAAAACAGTAGAGTACGCTCCTACAGTTAACATCCCCCTAGAAAAAGAGCGCATCTGCCTCCTAACCTGGTTTAGGGCTATCTGCGCCTGACCGTTGGCTATGTCTGCGTCTTCCCTCAAATTGCGGTATCTCCGCACACTAGACCAGAAATAGTCACCTCTGTACTCCTCGACGTCTAATTCATCTCACTGTTCTTCTTCTTCATACTCTTCCTCCTGAGGATCTTCCTCTTCTGCCTCCTCTTCTAATTCTTCTTCTGGATCCTCCTCAGGATCTTCTTCAGGATCCTCTTCCGGATCTTCCTCTGGTTCCTCTTTCTCTTCTTTGTTATATTCTATCTCCGGCGAATGTATCCTAACTCTGCTTCCAGAAGAACTACCAATCTCCGACACAGACATATAGCCGTTCTGATACACTTCTGATGATGTTCTAGTATTTGCGTGGAATCCATTCTGATAGACCTCAGATGGTTCGCCTACTTCATTATGAAACCCGTTTTGAAATATAGGAGGCGCTTCCTCCCGTTCTTCCTCAGCATACGACTGAGCTCCGTTTTGCCAAGACATGCTGAAAAGAAACAATTTCAAATATAAGCGACCATCTGAGTTCCTTTTCACACGCAATTCCAGTATCAACTTATAAATGCTGTAAACATTTAGCATTTAATCCACCCGAACGAAGTTCGCAAGCAGACAACTATTTAATATTCTCAGCGCAAGTAATAAACACTTAATCATCTCAATCGTTTGTATATACGGATACTAATCCTTCATTAGCTTAGTAGCACTGATTCACACGCGCTATACTACATCTTACCAATGCATATATCACACAATAACAGACAACTACGGTCTGACTCTTGTTGCAGTAGTTCCTAGGTATACTTACTGACAAAATACTTCCAGTCAAACAGGCAATCAGACAAATCTAACAGTGGTAACTGGACAAAACTGCTCTGATACCAACATTGTCACGACCCATAATATTGAGCCGCAACCGGCGCTAGGGAACGGGATCCGGAACCCGTAGCAAGCCTCATTTCACTATTATTTTTTCGCAAATAATAATAAATACATTAAACAACGGAAGCAACGAACATATATATATATATAACACATATATATAAACATTTACACTAACTGTTTTGTTAACCTCGCGGGCTCTAGTTACCGTACCCCGTACGAACTGTCCTCGCGGTACTATATACATCAGTTAGTGTCTGAGAACATGTCACCGACATATGGGGCCGTGAACCACATATAATACACGTAGCCTACAAAAATATAAACAAGACATCACATAATATGTAGACTCAAAATGTACTGCTGTCTAGGCTACGACTCTGTCAACACGGGACCACTACTGCAGCATTCACAGAAGTCAGATACTAAACATATACAACTGACTTCTGGACTTCAAAATTGGCCTCTAACTAGGTCCACATACTAAGTACCTGAAAGACATCAAAGGTGAGGGGTCAGTATTTGGGAAAATACTGAGTGAGTTTGCATTTACTAACGGTATTAATATAAAAACATAGCATCGCATCTCAAGAAAACAATAATATAAAACATATAAACATGTATTTGATCCGTACGAAACTAATATCCTAGCATGCGACACATATCTCGAATAATCATATATCTTTCAACCCAATCGTAAATCTTAAGCTGTGAGTCCAACTCACTGGTGGGTTCAACCCACTAGATACGGGGACTTCCAGGCTACACCGTAGCCGAGTTCACTCTCGTATCAAATTCATATCGTATCATACATATCCAATCATTTCTCAAATGCAAACACACTAGACTGACTCAATACTGGTGATCACACAGCCTATTGACACCCAATAGGTAGCTATTTTTTCGGATCGCATACTAGTTCTCGTACATAGAAATTAATAAAGCATATAACATTTCAATCAATTATATATAATGCGATGCGTGTAAACAGTATACATATATCTATATAAAATAACTTTAATATATAATACACGAAAGTAAAATGCAACTCACAGTGACCACTATCCAAGTAATGATGTGGTAGATCTGATAGTACACTCTCGCTAGTCCGCGTCTACTGACCCCACTATTCGCTGACACGTCTGACAAATTATTAATGATTAGACGTGCACCTTATACTTTCATACGTATAATACTTTTAAGTTCTAGGGTTTAGTTTTATTTTTAACGTTATTTATGATCTCGATATTCCTTAATCATAATTACGATATCTCGAACTCTGTTTCTCGTATTCGAGAAACGTATAATATTCTTGACATTTTTCGTTATCGTAGCTCACGTAAAACGTCGAGCTAAAACTTTACTTTTTAATTTATCCGGGTCCTTAATCGTTTTTAAGATCTAATATTGAAATATCGAAATCCCATTTCTTTAAGGCTAAAAGTCCATTTTAGTCCCTCGAGCAAAAGTCAATTTTAGTCCCTCGTGGACCCACTGCGCGCCCGCACAGGGTGGTGTGCGTCCGCACACCTTGGGTGTGCGTCCGCACACCTTGGGTGTGCGTCCGCACACCATCACAGGTGTGCGTCCGCACACCACGGGTGTGCGATTCGCACGCAGCCCCCGGAAACGTCGTTTTCGGGCTTCCCGTCGTGCTATCACTCGCCATACACGTATAAAACCTCATTTCCTTCAAAACCCGTAACTTCGTTTTTCCAAAAACATTAAAAACGATCCTAAATCCTTAAATTCTTAATTATAACTAAAACAGCTATATATTCGAATTTTCCACCAAATACCACGATATTTACCTTGAAACGAAGCTTAGGATCGATAAAGGATTCGATTCTGAAGAAATCGCCGCTTGAATCACTTGAATCGGACGTCGAACGGCGAAACGGCGGCGAAACGACGTAATCGGCGATTGATTTCCTTTTCTCTCGATCCTTCTTCTATTTCCTTCATTCATATCTCAAACCTTATATATTAAGGTCAAAAGCTCACTTTGATCCTTGTTCTTTTTATTTCTTATCATTTATCCTTTAAACTTTTCTTTTCTACGAATTAGTCCATAGCCAAATCGATATACTCTATTATTACGACTTATACGTATTATTTATATCCTATAAATAATACAAGCTCGATATTAACACTTTCCCGTCAAAATCCAATATTTCTATTTTCGACACAAAGTGGATAAATTACCACTTTGGTCCCTGTGCCCCATTTTGGACTTTTCTTGACATTTTCCCGTTTAATTCCAATTCTAATTTTAGACTTGAAATATAACCTTAGTTTCCACTTAATTGTTTTCCTTAAAACCGACCTACTAAAATTCATTTATCTCAAATTTTTTATCAAAATCTTTCCGATTTCGCCACTCCGGCGAATCTAAACTGGACACGTGGTCCAATTTGATAATTAAATATTTTGGGGTATTACAACGCTCGTGCACTTGAGGTGCACGATCGTGTACTATTATTCAACTGCACGCTCGTGCACTTTGGTGCACGATCTTGTACCTGACAGCAAGCACAAGGTTCTTGCTTTAAATGCACGGTTAGGGCCCTGGGGAGGACTCCTTTGAGTCAGGCCCGCCAGACTTAACCCGGACCCACAAATGAACCAAAAACTTATCGGAAACTCAACAGAAAGACGACAAAAAACCACGGGATATTACACTTGGTGATTGATATAGATGTCTACTTAACTTTATATTTCCATAACTATTAATAATTTTAAATATTATAATTGCTTTTAAACTATTTATCACTACATATATTACTTTTAATTAGGCTACTAATTAGGCGTAAATATATTTTGCTATAATAATTAGACTTCTGTACTTAACTAAAATAACTTTTCTAATAGTGTTAGACTTTTATTTAATTTTATATTGGCTACATATGTGAGTGACATTTATATGATCCGTTATATATATATATATATATATATATTCTAAATAGATTGAATTACTAAATACCATCAAAATTAAATTGTTAATTATCATATGACCCGTTATAAATGTATATTATAGATAGATTGAATTATTAAATCTAATAAACTGCTATTTAAAAAAAAAAGAATTATAGCACGTGAACGATGTTTATATCACCAGTTATATATATTAAATGTTAATTAGATAAATATAAATATAATATATTGTTTTCAGCGATGGAGATAGGGTAGGGTAAGGGAGTGCCTGGGCCCTACCTCAAAAGAATTAAAATTTACTTTCAAAAATAATAAAAAAAATTATTTAGTTATATAAAATAGGCTTAAATGTACCAAAAATCGCAAACTTTCGCGTGTTTTTGGTATTTAACATAATCTTTTAATTTTTGCATATTTAACATGAACTTTCCAATTTTTTGCAAATAGACCATATGTGTTTTCCTTTAAAAAAATAGTGTCATTTTACATCCAAAACGACACCGTTTTAATCTAAAACGGTGTCGTTTTACATCCAAAATGGCGTCGGTGTCTTTAATTGCAAAATTTTTGAAAGTTCACGTACGTTTTTTTCAAAATTAAAATATTATGTTAAATACCAAAAACACGCGGAAGTTAGTGATTCTTGGTGGATTTAAGCCTATAAAATATATAAACTATTTAGATAATTTAGTTAATTAAGAGCATACGAAATTGTATTGAATGTGTGTTGAGTATTTATATATAAGAGCATATGAAATTGTATTGAATGTGTGTATTTAAGATTTTATATAAAAGGCTTAATTGTTGTAACGTTTTTTTAATAAAAGACATGTTGTTGATTATTGTAACGTTTTTTAAATTAATAGATGATGTTTTCGAGAAGGAAAAATGAGAAGTTTTAAAGTAATTAATGATGTTTATGTTAGGAGGAAATGAAAAGCTGCGAAAAAAATACTACTCTTTTTGTATGTTTAATAGATATTAATACATATGGTTTAAGCATATAAGCCCACATATCAACATTGTGTTGAAATTGCTTTTGTAGCTCAGAATTATAGTATACATGGTTTAAGCATATGAGCCCACATGTCAACATTATGTTGAAAGTACATTTGGAGCAATTCAAGAATGAGAAGCGAAAAAAAATTACTTAAAGCGATCAAAGAGCTACATGTCAATCATATTTAATAAAAGTAGCTTTAGGACTTGCACAACCAAATAGTTTTATACACGCATCTTTTAAATCAGTTCTCTCATAAATCACAAATGGCTTTCCATCAACTGGGAGGCCTAATATATAATGAACATCCTCAAATGTGAGGGTTAGAACATTATTTCTTATGGTGAAGCAAATGTTTTTATTGTCAAAAACGAAGGTTGAACAAACTTTAAACAGTAGCGTTGCGGAAGTATTAAAAAAAGAAACCTTCCCAAATTTAGAAACGCTCAAATGTTGTATTCTATCATATACCCTTGTATCTGGGACCCAACGTTTCGGAAAAGAAAAATGGACACAAGATCTTGTCTGCATATACAAGAATAAAAAAAGATTTAGAGGATTAAAAAAACCATATAACAAATAATTTGCATTTGAAACAGAGACATAGAGGAGAAAGAAAGTAGGAAACGTAGAACTTGAATTGGACTTGGAGTGTTGATTTCAGAGTTTAATTTTTCAACTAAATTTTGACAGTGAAGAGAGAATTAAGAACTTTTATTATTCAAGAATTGATTTTGGGGCATGATATTGAAGAATTTAAGGTTCTATATTCATACCATTGTAAGCCTCGTTGTTGTTATGAAGGTAAAAGCAAAACTATAAGAAAAGGGTACGAAAATAAAACAATGAGGAGTTATATATGTGATGTTTTTTTAAAAAAAAGATCAATTCACCCCCGCAACTTGACACAAAAATCTAAAGAAACATCCGTAAAATTAAAACCCCTCAACTTTGGCACCCTAATTAATTAATTAAAATAACACTTTAAAACCTAATTAGACCTTCTTGGACCAGTCTTCCACCGGTCAATGTACATTCAATTCCTACAATTCGTAACACACACAATCAACAATAAATGCACAGCTAGGACCAAGAAATAAACAAGACAAATTGACAGCAATGCGATGAACGAAGAGCTGTTGTGTTTGAAACGATGGCTGGGAATATCACAGCAATATTATGGAACCGGCGATGGACAAACTGCTGCTTCGGTTTCAAAATGTGGTTGCTGCAGCGTCGTTTTTTGCATGGAGACGTTCGTCCGGCATGGTTTGAGAGCGACGAATGGAGAAGAATATGACAGGCAGCGTTTAAGGTGAAAATTAGGTTAATCGATTTAAGGTTAAAATCAGGCTAAATGGATCTCTCAAAAAATATTGGTTAAATGTAGAATTAGGTCCCTCAAGTTTTGATTAAGAATTAATATGATTTTTAAATTTTTAAAATTATAGGGATATTATTTAAATTTTTAAACTGACTAAGTTTCACTTTCAGAAATATATCAAATATTAAATGCTTGAAAATGGTTTTTGACACAAAAGTGCATATTAGTTTCGAAAATGCTATTTATGTACCTATCAAAATATTTATTCCCGGTAATGACACCATTCTGCAAAATGCCTCCCTGTCTTGGCAGGGATGTAGATTACCTGCCTAGCCCCATAAAAAATTTAGGTCTTTCGTATGTCATGTTAACCTATCTATATGGTGACGGTTCACTAGAAAATTAAAGGATTGCGCATAATTAATAAGGGTTATACATAAATTTAAATATAAATATGCTGCATCTTTAGTGTAAAAATGATCTTTATTGTATTAAATTTATCAGAAATTAATTATTATTATTATTATATAAAAATAAATAATTCATGCATAAGAGTAGGAAAATACCCATCAAATTTAGGGAAGAAATAGGATTAATTGTAAGAAATTAATGGCTCATATAATTATAATAAGATATTAATGATTAAATTTTATTGGTTAATGAAAGGTTATGAATTGAATAGTTATGGCTATTGGTAAAAGTTATGACATTATGAGTTGTAACCATTGGTGCTTTGATGGAAAGCCACCATTAGTCTATAAATAAGAGTTGCTCCTCTCTCTACCCTTAATCACAAAATTATAGCAAAAACTAAATACTTAAAGATTAGAGCATCCATCATAACGATAAGGGCAAAGGGAGAGAAACCATACTCTATAAAGCATGGATCAAGGTATGTCTTCTTCCTTAAATATTAATGGTGTGAAAAACATGAAGTTCTCGATTATGTGAATTACAGTTTTCATGTGGTATCGGAGCAAGGTTTAAGAAATCATGTTTTTCCATATAATTATTGAAGTTATGAATACATCCAAAAATTAATCATTTATTATAGTTTATAAATTAAATTGAATAATTTTACAGGGCTTAATTTGAATTAAATTTGATATTTTGATGTTTAATTTTCGGACAAATTATTTTATGCCAAATATGGAACAAGTTGTTTATTATATATAATTTAGCATTATATTAAAATTTAATTTTGAATGAAGTGAAAATTTCTGCGAATTGTTTGTGAATTTTCATTACTGCGCTGTTTGGGTTAAAATGGCATAGAAGTTGTGTCCCAACGTAAAAAGTACTGGTGAATACGGTTACATGTTCCTGCAATTTAATAATTAATTATATGATTAAAATGTTAGTTTAATTCTTGAATGGTTTGACCGTATGGATTGCACTGCTTCGTGCAATAATGAAGAGTCATGTTGTAATTTTGGTTTTAAAGGAAAAAGTGTTTTCTGTTTGCTTACCAGATTATATATAAAGTTTATTTCATTTTAATTAAATCCGAATTGATTTAATTTAATTTAGGAAATTAAATTAAATATTTAATTAAATTAAATATATTTTTAAATATATTTATTAAAGACTTTTGAAATTTTTGTTAAGAAAAATTTGCTTGTCACTAAAGTGGCCAAATTTTAAGGAAATAAATTTCAAATAATAATTTATACTTTTCAATTACTCATAAATTTTATCTTTAAATGACATTAAAATTTTATATATTTATGAGATTGAAATTTATCATTATAAAATATTTAGAGATCAATCCAAAGGTTGATTATTTGTTTTATAATTGATAAACATAATTGTGGTGATAAGTATGTCATACTAATCTTATTTTGCATATCCAAAGATAGTAAAATTGATTTTAGTTATGCATATGTAATTGCCTATCATTGTTTGCATAAGTATGTCTTAGTATCACCCAAAGGAGAACTTCGATATATTTATGTTTATTTATGAATTAATGGAATAGGCATTAATGTATAAGTATTTTATGTTATTTTTATTTGCAGTATCTGTACCCGTTTCTCTTCATTCGCATGCTTCATCTGTTCCATTATTTAATGGTTTGAATTTCTCTGATTGGTGCGAACAAATCCAGTTTCACTTAGATGTTCTGGATCTTGATTTGGCACTTGAAATTGAGAAACCTGCTACTATTACTGATGACAGTAGCAATGAAGAAAAAGTTTTATATAAAACTTGGGAAAGATCGAACAGATTAAGCTTAATGTTTATGCGAATGACTGTTGCAAACAACTTAAAGAGTAAAATTCCTAAAACTGACAGTGCTAAGGAATTTAAAAGATTTATTGAGGAACGTTCTCAAACAGTTGATAAGTCACTTGCTGGCACACTGATGAGTAATTTGACCAACATGAAATATGATGGTTCACGTGTCATGCATGAGTATGTTATTGAAATGACTAATTTAGCAGCAAAATTAAAGACCTTAGGAATGAATGTGGATGAGTATTTCTTAGTTCAGTTTGGGATCTTGTTGAGCTGTCTGAAGGATGTAAAAGAATTGGATGCAAATGGGTTTTCAAAACAAAACGCGATTCAAAAGGCAATATCGAAAGACACAAAGCCAGACTTGTCGCCAAAGGTTTTACTCAGAAAAGTGGCATTGATTACAAAGAGACCTTTTCACCAGTATCTAAAAAGGATTCTCTTAGAATCATTATGGCTTTAGTGGCTCATTATGATTTAGAGCTACATCAAATGGATGTCAAAACCGCCTTTCTTAATGGAAATTTGGAAGAACAAGTTTATATGGATCAACCCGAGGGTTTTTCTATTAAAGAAAAGGATCAAATGGTGTGTAAACTAAAGAAATCAATATACGGACTTAAGCAAGCTTCCCGTCAATGGTATATTAAGTTTAATGATACCATTACTTCTTTTGGTTTTCAAGAAAACATCGTTGATCGATGTATATACATGAAAATTAGTGGGAGCAAGTTTATTTTCCTTATTCTGTATGTTGATGATATTTTACTTGCTGCTAATGATCTTGGTTTGCTACATGAAACCAAGAAATATCTCTCTAATAATTTTGAAATGAAGGATATGGGAGAAGCCACCTATGTTATTAGAATAGAAATATTCTGTGATAGATCACAAGGATTATTGGGCTTATCTCAAAAGGCCTATATCAATAAAATTTTAGAGAGATTTAAAATGGACAAATGCTCAGCTGGTATAGTTCCAATTCAGAAGGGGGATAAATTTAACCTTATGCAATGTCCTATGAATGAATTGGAACGGGAACAAATGAAGAACATTCC
The DNA here is from genome assembly GCF_937616625.2 of Mercurialis annua. Taxonomy (NCBI): domain Eukaryota; kingdom Viridiplantae; phylum Streptophyta; class Magnoliopsida; order Malpighiales; family Euphorbiaceae; genus Mercurialis; species Mercurialis annua. The sequence goes on along the minus strand of NC_065574.1, from coordinate 37,874,973 downwards.
TTATGCATCTGTCGTTGGGAGTTTGATGTATGCTCAAACTTGCACCAGACCGGACATCAGTTTTGCTGTCGGAATTCTGGGCAGATATCAAATAAGCTGGGATTAGATCATTGGAAAGCTGCAAAGAAACTTCTTAGATACTTGCAAGGAACAAAGGATCACATGCTCACTTACCGAAAATCTAAACACCTTGATGTGATTGGATATTGTGATTCTGATTTTGCTGGATGTGTTGATACAAGAAAATCAACATTTGGCTACTTATTCCTTTTAGCTGAAGGAGCAATTTCATGGAAAAGTGCGAAGCAGTCCGTCATTGCTGCATCCACTATGGAGGCCGAGTTCGTAGCTTATTTTGAGGCTATTGTTCATGAATTATGGCCGCGGAACTTTATTTCGGGACTTGGAATTGTCGACGGTATAGCCAGGCCGCTGAAAATTTATTGTGATAATTCTGCAGCAGTTTTCTTCTCTAAAAACGATAAGTATTCTAAAGGTGCTAAGCATATGGAAATAAAATACTTTGCCGTTAAAGAAGAAGTTCAGAAACAAAGAGTGTCAATTGAACATATTAGCACACATCTTATGATTGCAGATCCTTTAACAAAAGGATTAGCGCCCAAAACATTTAATGAACATGTTGTAAGAATGGGCATTATTGGACGTCATTACTAGTATTGTATTAATGTTTATGTTAAGCTTATACAATTGACATTTAGAGCTCAATAATGTGTTTCTGATTTTCCTGTTTTCTATTTGGTATACATAATAATATAGAATAATATTGACAGGAATAGTCTTGAAATAAAGACACTAATGTTGGACCATTTATGTTATCCTTATTAAAGATCATGTTAAGTTGGTAATTGGTGTTGTGGTACATGTAAGGGACTATGCCGATAAAATGACATATGACCGCCATGACTCGCATTAATATTTCAACTTAATAATGATATTATGTAATAGCCAATGCAAAAGAGAATTTAATACTATTTTGTGGACCTTATGTTCTTATTAAAATCATATGAGCCAAGTGGGAGAATGTAAGAAATTAATGGCTCATATAATTATAATAAGATATTAATGATTAAATTTTATTGGTTAATGAAAGGTTATGAATTGAATAGTTATGGCTATTGGTAAAAGTTATGATATTATGAGTTGTAACCATTGGTGCTTTGATGGAAAGCCACCATTAGTCTATAAATAAGAGTTGGTCCTCTCTCTACCCTTAATCACAAAATTATAGCAAAAACTAAATATTTAAAGATTAGAGCATCCATCATAACGATAAGGGTAAAGGGAGAGAAACCATACTCTATAAAGCATGGATCAAGGTATATCTTCTTCCTTAAATATTAATGGTGTGAAAAACATGAAGTTCTAGATTATGGGAATTACAGTTTTCATTAATTACATAAAAAATCACGACTTTTATATTACATATAATTTTATTTTAATCACGACCTTTAAAATTTTCTATATAAAACTATGACCTTTCATTTTTTCTTCAAATCTATCATTTTAGAGTACTTTTTTTACTAAGATCTTCATTAAACTATTAGTTAAATACCCAAATTATAAATCGACACCAAATCTTTCGGCTAGAGTATGTAGAATTACTAATTTTTTTGTCAAAAAAGTTACATCTAATATTACTTTGGTGATACATTTGAAACAAAATGAAAGGTCGAGCCATTAAATGCCAACTTTAAAAGGTTGTGATTAAAATGAAACTTTGTGTAAAGGTCGTGATTTTTTATGGAATTAATCTGAGAAATTAATGATTATTTAAAAAGTTATGACTATTTTGATCAACATGTAAATTTACGAGATAAATCGATACTCCTTCCTGTTGGTAAAAATACGCAAGTGTACGTATGCCAACTTGTAATACAGACTATGAAGTCCGGATATCGTACCCACAGAGAAAGCTCTAAAGACAACCAGTTAAGGAACTCGATTCGAATAGCCGAAAAGATAGTTTTGTTTGTTGTGTAATTAAAAGACAGAAATTAGCAATTGTAATTGAAAGTGAACTAAAGCTGTAATTTAAATAGTGTTTTGACAATAATGGGAAAAGCAAGGATTGTTAATCTTCGTTATGCTGTTTACTTGATTTGGGTTATGGATTGTATTGTTCTGATGAGGTTCGAACTAATCTAAAGCACCTAAAATTCTCTCTCGAGCAATTACAGGCAAAAGCATTAAACTCACCAAAACTAGATTAATTATTCACTCTCGCACAATAATTAACCTATGTATAAATCAATTCAATGGTTGTTAAGCAAATTCAAAGAACCCGCACTCGTTAATTCACTCTCGCACAATTAACTCCTGCGTTCTTAATTATATTGTTCTATTCCAATTTTACTCTCTCGAGCTAAAACTAAAACAAATGGCATAGACTAAGTGATCAATTTAGGCTAAGCGTTAAGCACAATAATTAAAACCCATCAAGAACAAAAACCCATAAATTCAATTCAATTAAACAAGCATAATTACGATTAATAATCCCCAACGAAGGGTTTAGCTAGACATAACAGTGAAATAACTAAAAACAATAATTAACGAATTCATTCTGCGATTAAATAAATACTGAATTATGAAGTTAATATCAATCGTACCTTGGTTGAAGTAAACTAATAACGAACAATGAAAATCCAGCGATAATAATGAAGAACGAAACTAAGATTGTAATAAACTAAGGTATATTCTCAAAAACAAAGTCGCGAACCCTAATACAATGATTAAGAATGGTATTTATACTATGTCTTCTTGTAATCTTCGAGCTATGTGAAATTCCCAAAATACCCAGGTCTTTAATAGTCAAATACGGGCTAAAACGTCAATTTCGCCCGCTGCTATCGAAGGGGGCACGACGTGCAGGATCCAAGGGCACGTCGTGCCCTTCTTAATTCCACACCGCACGACGTGCACAGCAAGACCGCACGTCGTGCGGTTCCATTTTTTTATAGGCACGTCGTGCCCTATGCCGTGCAATGGCTTGCCAAAAAGCCTGGACTCCCTTGGCTGACGTGCTCTCAACGTGCACTGTAGGTGCACGACGTGCACTCCCAGATTTTGGCTCCAAACCTTCGATTTTTGCTTCAAATGCTTCCCGAGTCCTCCGCAAGTCCAAAATCACTCTAAATAAGCTCCGGAATCATCTGTTTTCATGCATATACCTGAAAAGCTTGGACATAACAATAAGAACCACAAATAACATGAATTCGACATTAAATATGCATTAAAAAGACCTGAAAGTATCTAGAAAATAGGAGTATTTCTACTCCTATCAAACATCCTCACACTTACCTTTTGATTGTCCTCAAGCAAATAAAGAACAATGCCACATTAATCATCAAACTTTGTCAGAAATCCCAAAATTAAAGCACTTTCACAACCCCCTAAATAATGAACTGATCAACACTAAACCTTTAAGCCAAACAACACTGCAAAAATAACATCAAATAACAATGCCTAGTGCCAAATCATGAATTAATAACACCAAGACTACACAGATACACTTATTAAAACATGACTTCAAAATTATATTGATCACAAAGGGCAATCCAATCACTTCAAAAACACAAACGAAATTCGAGCAAATGAGCAAAAATACAAGTCTGCATAATGAAATCACCAAGTAACTCCTCACAAGGTAGTCTCTCGCACGCACACGTGTAATAGGTACAAACAATTAAGCTCTCACATCAATACATTAATCTTGCCATAAGCTTGCCTATAGTCCGCAATTCCACTACTGAGTTAAGTCAAACAAAAAGAATCAAAATGGACTTTAAAAGGGTTGTAATGGGGTCTGGGTTAGGGTACGGAAAAAGGTAAATAACATGATGAAAAATGACTTGACAAACCGACAAACATCACTGGAACTACACAACTAATCATATTCAGCTCTTCAACTAATTTAATCTCTTTGTCTTCTCTTTTTATTGCCTTGAGTTCAACTTTTTAGCATTTTATCTTTTAAGCTCAACTTTTCGATTTTTTTCTTCTTTTGTTTTTTTTTCTTTGCTTTCTTTTTCAAGCTCTCTTTTATTTTCCGCTCTTTTTCCTGAACTTCAAAAGACAGCACTAATCATATCAAACAAGAGATAATCAATCTAATATCATGAGCTGAGGATGTTATACATCCTCACACTAGTTTCCTGCATATCCATCAATCTGTCAAGTCAAAATAAGGTAGAAAAGAGGGATATAAGAAAAGGTAAAGTGTGTAAAATGTGTGTAAAACAACAAAAATATGGCTAAGGCTCAAATTGGTTAAACTAAGGGACAATGGGTAGGCTATTTAAAGTGGTCTAAAGAATGGGTTATCCTAATTGCCATTTATCATTTTCAAATTATTCACCCTACAATGCAATTTTACTGTGGACGCAAGGCAAGTTCTAGAAGATTAACATGTATCGACTCACACCACAATAAAATGAGACATAAAAAGTATGCTCGATAAGGCTCAAAAATCTCACAAAACTGGGTAAACACAAGGTGATTTAAAATACAAACATGTTTAATTGCTCAAAATTTCAAAATTTACACAAGTACTCCTGTCAAGATCGTCATGCCAAAATTCACAATATTCAGAAGAAAGAACATGTTCCATGAAGTGCAAATTTTCACCTCCGTCCTATTAATTCATACTGGCTAACTAGGTAAATGTTATTTAACTATCATTCTTACACAGTTGTTCGAACATAAAAGCAAAAATTAACCAACTCATTAAATAGGGGGAACGAAAACACTAAAATCTCAGAAATTCTGACATCACAAAAATCATGGCATATGGGCGACAAAATGACACAACAAAGCGGTAAGTACAAGTAGCAAAATATCCAACATGACATAGCATAAATACACCCCACGGGTTCACCACATAAGATCAACCACTCCTAAAACATCCTACAGACAAACACAAGGATAAAAATAAAAACATAAGTAAGAAAGGAAAAATACAGTTTTCTCCTTACCCTCACACTAAACGATGCATTGTCCCCAATGCAATCACACTAAACAAAACACACATAAAACATAAAAGTACGATAAGAAAGAACAAGACATAAAAAAATAACATAAAAGGGAAAAGAAAACAAAACACTCTAGTAATCCTCCGGCTCTGGTGATGGTGAGTAGACAGGAGAAGGGTAGTCACCACTCGGGTGAGTGGCCCGCATGTGGGCCCGCTGCATGCGATGATGGTCTCGCTGCTCTCGAAGCATCCGCCTCTGTCTGTCCTCCATGCGCCTCTGCCTGGTCTCCATCTGCTGTCTCCAAGCAGTCTCAGAAGATGGCTGTAACGGCTCCTCAAAACCTGGAGGACCCTCAGTAGCCTCAGTACCCTGTGCACTCTCCTGAACATGCTCTGTCTGATGCCCCTCTGCATCCTCATCCTGATCATCTGCAGCTTCTGGCTGCTCAACTGCACCATATTTCTTCACCCATCCTGTCCTTTGATAAAAAGGGATAACTACATTGTTGTTATCCACCACATTGCACTTCTTCAGGTAGTCCATATCAATATGTTTCAGCTTTGGCTGATGTAGTGCTTCCCATTCCTCCTCTGTAGAATAAGCCTGGAAACACTCAGCCATAACACTCACAAGCAACCCCATACCCAGTGGACTCGCAGCTTTCTGCTGCTGCATCTTCAGGAGCATCTCCAAAATTCGATATGCCATGTTGATCCGTAAAGTATCATCGTCGGGATATAACAGAGCATAGATCACAATCAATTCATTATGGCCAATTTTGTTGGCCTCCTCGATTCCACAAATATTGTACTTGTACCACTTGAATGCTAACAGTATAGACACATCCTTGATCAAGTTTGCCTTGGAATCCTTCTGAAACGCAGGCTCGCCAGACAATTCGCTCCACATCTGATCTCTCTGATACTCTGGAGGAGTAAGACGCATACCGCCACTACGCATCCCAAACGTGGTTCTCAACCACCTCATATCAAAAGTGTGCCGTACCCCTCGCAGACGAAAACTATACTCGGATTCCACACCACCCTTCCGCTTCAATGTGGTGAAAAACTCTCTAGTCAGCTCTGTGTAGGTGTGATGGGATGCCTCACTCAACCCAAATAAACCCCATCTCCTCAAGTGACTGTTAAAAGCTTCCTGCATATTCAATTTGGCAAGAGTTTCTGCATCTACAATCTTACAACCTATCATCCTCCTCTTACTAATCACAGCATATCGCTCACCTTCCTCGACAGAATAAATAGGAAAGGGATAATCATACCTCGCAGCCATACTTGGCCGCTGTCTGCTGCTCGACGGTGCTGTGACTGCGGAGGAATCTGTTCCGCAGCTGCTGTCCGTGATCGTCCCCTGCGAAGTTGTGCCATTCCTGCACCGTCATTTCTTCGCGCCCGTACCTGTACATCACAAACACCAATACCGGGATCAATCTGAACTAACAAAAATTAAACAAGACAACGTAAAATGGACAACTCAAAATAAAAACAATTTTAAAGCGTAAAATTAAATCTACCAATGCGCAAAATAAATCTAAAATGCAATAAAACATACAGTATTTGGACTTTTCATCCAAATGTCGCTTGTTTTAGGTTGCTAGCGTTGACCATAAGTACCTGACTCAGTTTGGAGCATCGAGAGTATAACACTCCCTTCCTTCGTCCGTTAATGGCCCTAAGTACGGTTTGCACCGCTGTCCATTTACTTTGAAAGTCTCCCCTCTCGCATTTTCGAGCTCAATTGCGCCATGCTCAGCTACATGTCGCACCTTGAAAGGTCCGCTCCATCTCGACTTAAGCTTGCCAGGGAATAGACGCAAGCGAGAGTTGTACAGTAGCACATGATTGCCTTCTGTAAACTGCTTAGGTACGATATGAGCATCGTGCCATTTCTTGGTCTTTTCCTTGTACAACTTGGCATTCTTATATGCCGACAAGCGAAACTCATCAAGTTCATTCAGTTGCAGGAGGCGCTTCTGCTTCGAGAGTCGAGGGTCAAAATTTAACTCTTTGATGGCCCAATATGCGCGATGCTCTAACTCCAAAGGTAAGTGACAAGCTTTCCCATAGACCAGTCTGTAAGGTGACATACCAGTTGGTGTTTTGAATGTTGTCCGATATGCCCACAACGCATCATCCAGTTTCTGAGACCAGTCTTTGCGCGAGCTATTCACTGTCTTTTCAAGGATGCGCTTCAACTCTCTATTGGACACTTCAACCTGTCCACTAGTCTGAGGGTGATATGGAGTCGCCACTCTGTGATACACATGGTATTTCCTCATCAGGGCGGAAAATTGCTGATTACAAAAATGTGACCCTCCATCACTGATGATCGCCCGTGGCACACCAAATCTATTGATCAACTTCTTCAAGAACTTCAGGACTACTTTTCCATCATTAGTGGGCAAAGCAGCTGCTTCCACCCATTTCGACACATAGTCGACGCACACCAAGATGTATAAATTCCCACACGACACAGGGAATGGTCCCATGAAGTCTATACCCCAGACATCAAAAATCTCAACCTCCTGAATAGAGGAAAGAGGCATGTCACGACCCATTTTCATGAATCGCGACCGGCGCTAGGGTATGGGTAATGTAGTACCGAAACCCGTAGCTAGCCTTTCATTTAACACATAAACACATAAACCTGCAGAAAACCAATGCTCGGGGGCAACCGAGACTTCAGCCTAAATCTATCTGATATAATATTCAATAATTAATATAACATGCTCATCCAATTCTGAGTCTAAAGATAGGCATAACATAAATAATCCGAAATAATTACATAACATGCCAGAGCAATATAACTAGTCAGACCAATTCGACAAACAACTGTAGTAATAATAAAGACGTCTAGTCAACTACTGCGGTCTAAGAATAAAATAGTTTGACAGTTTATCAAAATAAATGGAACCTCCGAGGAAAAGTAAATGCGGAGATCACCAGACTCTCTCAGCTCATAACCCTGGGAAAAATTGGGAAAACAACGGGGTCAGATATGCTGAGATGAGTCCATACCACTATTTACATTTATTAAGTGGAAAACCTTTAAAACGTTTAAAACATTTAATAACGATATTACAGATAATAGTTGGAACCCTAATCCACAATTCTAAATAAATAACATAATCCAATAGGTCTGGTCCCGAGAGCTGAGCTACACCGAGTTACCACTGACCACACTTATACCAGAGTCCCGAGAGCTGAGCTACACCGAGTTACTCTACCTGGTCCCGAGAGCTATGCTCACACCGAGTTACCACATTTCCATATATACCTTACCCAGATCAATACCGGTGCGCACGCAGTCCTAATGATGCCCATTAGGTAGCATGTTCCAACTAAGAGGCATAATATAAAAACAGTTCGAAATATACGTACAGTATATATATTTAATATTAAAATAACAATTTACTTAATAAAGCGGTAAATAGTAAATATAAACTCACTGCTTGCTAATCCACGTGAATACCGGCAAGCAACTAATCCTGGTTCGCCTCTGGAGCACGAACAATAGACGGGTCTAGACAAATAAAATAATTAATAAAAACAGACCCTAACTCTAGGGAGTACTAGACACCACATAGGACCAGCACAATTAGCACGTCGGAAATAAACAAGCCAGAACACACAAAAATACCCATTAGGTAATAAAGCCCAATTAATATAAATTTACTTATCACAAATCCACTTAATTAAGTTATAAAAATAAGTTCAGGGACTAAATTGTAATTTAGCCAACTTTTGACAAAGCGACATTTGAAAACAAATATAATTACCCGAGTAATTATATTAACTTAATTTATAAATAAATATCGTTTACAAAATATTAATTACGATTTATAACGAATTAGAAAGTTACCATCAATCAAAGTCAAAATTAAAACTAAAGGAATTCATTTGATTAAGTTAAACTAAATTGATGATCAAAAAGCCCCTTTAGCCATCATCTCCATTTAAAACTCATAACATGTCCGCCTATGCCTTTCCTCCATAACCAAAATCCTAAGTTTCAGAAACAAAACTTAAACCAGAAACCAAAACAACTTAAGATCATAAACTTCTTATAACATGATCACATGGCATAGAATCAATTCAGAAATTCAACTTAAGCAAACCACCAAACATTCAAATATTGACAGCAATATAGAATTTACAATCGGCCAAAACAATTCAAACAATAAATCAACCTTGACATTTAAATTGAAAGCTTAAACTGATATCACTAATCATACCAAACGATTTATAATCATTTACAAAGAAGAATCATTGACAAAGGAAGAGAATAAGATCGGCAGCAACATATAGTTCAAGAACATAAAATATAAAGCTTTAAGACGGAAACCGTACGGCGATTGAAACGGGATCGATTACGTACCGTTTAGCAAAAACTGAGATAGGGAAATGTAGGGAATTGAGTCTAGAACGTCTGAGATCAAACGATTTTGATTTCGACCTAGAAACGAATGAGAACGACTCAAATTACGTAATGCTGTTTCAAAACAAAGTCTGAAAATCAAAGGAATTATGAACACTTACTGAACACCGATCTTTGGAGGATGATTACGGATTCAATACTCAGCGAAAGAACGAAAGAAGAGTGGCTAGGGTTAGTTTGCAGTGTGATCTAGGTTTTCTATGAAGAAATTGACTTAAAATAACGTAGGGAAGTGAGCCGTAAATGAGATCGAAAAGGGCCACACGAAAGGGTCCAAGGAAATCTTTGTTTCTCGAACGGGAATGGCCTTACAGGCCTGATTCCCGTTCGAGAATGGCCTGGTCTCGAACGAGACCAGGCCTGAAATTGGATTCTCGTTCGAGAATCCATATTCTCGAACGAGAATCAATAAAACCTTTTTTTTTCTTTTTAATTAATTAAAAAAAACAAATGGTTTAATCAATTAAAATCAACCTTAATCCAACCAACTCGAACCAAACCACTAATATCGAAAATACTTCAAAACGACCGGAAAAATGTCGGAAATTAAATGTAATAAAATGTAAAATTTTACGGGATATTACATTCTCCCCAACTAATTAAAAATTCGTCCTCGAATTTATCACGACAAGTAATATCACACCAGAACAATACGCAACACAAGTGAAAATCATAATAGTCACAGAAATCAAGATATCGTACCTCACGGAAATAGAAAAGGATAGCGATTCCGCATATCCAACTCGGTCTCCCAAGTACACTCCTCTACAGAATGATTGCGCCAGAGAACTTTGACCATCGGAATCTTCTTGTTCCGCAATTTACGCACCTGCGTATCAACAATCTCAACTGGCTGTTCCTCATAAGTCAGCTCCTGGTCAATCTCAACACTCTGAGGCACAATCACGTGCGAAGGATCAGAGACGCACTTTCTCAACATAGAAACGTGAAACACCGGATGTACTAACGACATGTCTGGCGGTAGAACCAGACGATAAGCCACAGCTCCAATCCTCTCCGAAATCTCATAAGGACCAATATACCTCGGTGCCAACTTTCCCTTGACACCAAAACGAACCACGCCTTTCATAGGCGAAACCCAAAGAAATACGAAATCACCAACCTGGAATTCAATGTCTTTCCTTTTCGGATCAGCATAACTCTTGTGCCGACTAAAAGCAGTCTCTAATCTCCGTTTGATCAACGGTACCTTCTCCGAGGTAATCTGAATAATCTCAGCTCCCGAGAGTTTACGCTCTCCGACCTCCTCCCAACAGATAGGAGATCTACATTTACGCCCGTACAAAGCCTCATACGGCGCCATCTCGATACTCGCATGGTAACTGTTATTATAGGAAAACTCAATCAACGGCAAATGAGTATCCCAGCTACCCTGAAAATTGAGAACACACATCCTGAGCATATCCTCCAACGTCTGAATAGTCCTCTCAGACTGACCATCAGTCTGAGGATGAAAAGCTGTACTGAAATCCAACCGAGAACCCAAAGATTCCTGCAACGCTTTCCAGAACCTCGAAGTAAACACAGAACCTCTGTCTGAAACAATGGAAACCGGTACACCATGCAAACTGACAATCCTGTCGATGTACAACTGAGCCAACCTCGAAGCAGTATACGAAACCTTAATCGGAAGGAAATGAGCTGACTTGGTCATACGGTCAACTATCACCCAAATGGAATCGTACCCCTGTCGAGTACGTGGTAAACCAACCACAAAATCCATAGCAATCCGCTCCCACTTCCACTCTGGAATAGGTAGTGGTTGCAAATAACCAAAAGGTCTCTGATGCTCTAGCTTCACCTGCTGGCACGTAAGACACTTAGAAACATACTCAGCGACATCCTTCTTCATCCCGCTCCACCAATAGGTACCCTTTAGATCATGGTACATCTTAGTAGAACCCGGATGAACACTATAAGCAGACTTGTGCGCTTCTTCCAGAATCTGGTCCTTCAAACCATCTGAATCCGGAACACACAATCTCGAACCATGTCTCAGAACACCATCCACAAATGTAAACTCAGAATTTCCATCCTGCTGAACCTCCTCAATAATCCGTTTCAACTGTGGATCCTCAGCTTGTAAAGCTTTGATCCGATCAATCAAAACAGGTTGCACTTGTAGCTGTGCTAACAAACATCCAGCCTGAGAAATCTGCAAACCATAGCCCGAAGCTATCAAACTGTGCCACTCTCTCACCATGGGTCTACGCCCAATCTCCGAAATATGAGCCAAACTGCCCGAAGACTTGGACTCAACGCATCGGCTACCACATTAGCCTTACCAGGATGGTACTGAATAGTACAGTCGTAGTCTTTCAGCAACTCTAACCACCTCCTCTGTCTCAAGTTCAACTCTCTCTGATCAAAGATATATTTCAGACTCTTATGATCAGTGAAAATCTCACAAGTAGCACCATACAAATAATGTCTCCAGATTTTCAGCGCAAAAACCACCGCTGCCAACTCTAAATCATGAGTAGGGTAATTCACCTCATGTTTCTTCAACTGTCTGGAAGCATAGGCAATCACCTGTCCATGTTGCATCAGAACGCAACCCAAACCAATCCGAGACGCATCACAATACACTGTGAAACCATCAATGCCAGAAGGCAATGCCAAAACCGGAGCTGTAGTCAAAATCTCTTTGAGCTTCTCAAAGCTCGCCTCGCACTTGTCAGTCCACTCAAACTTGACACCCTTTTGTGTCAGTTTAGTCAAAGGTGCAGATATTCTGGAGAAATCTTGCACGAACCGACGATAGTAGCCAGCTAACCCAAGAAAACTTCTGATCTCGGTAACTGACCTTGGCCTTTGCCAATCCATGACCGCCTCAATCTTCTTCGGATCAACCTTGATCCCATGTTTCGACACCACGTGTCCTAGAAAGGTAACCTGATCCAACCAGAACTCACATTTTGAGAACTTAGCATACAACTGATGCTCACGCAACGTCTGTAGTATAGTCCTCAAATGGTAAGCATGCTCCTCCTCGCTCCGAGAATAGATCAAAATGTCATCAATGAAAACGATAACGAATTGATCTAAAAACGGCTTGAACACTCTGTTCATCATATCCATAAACGCTGCTGGTGCGTTCGTCAGACCAAAGGACATAACCAGAAACTCAAAATGTCCATAACGAGTCCGAAAAGCAGTCTTAGGCACATCTGCATCACGAATCCGTAGCTGATGATACCCAGACCTCAAATCAATCTTGGAAAAACACTTCGCACCCTGCAACTGGTCAAACAGATCATCGATGCGAGGAAGAGGATATATGTTCTTGACAGTAGCCTTGTTCAACTGTCTGTAGTCGATACACAGTCGAAAGGAACCGTCTTTCTTCTTCACAAACAGAACTGGAGCACCCCACGGAGAAGTACTCGGTCTGATGAACCCGCTATCCAACAACTCTTGTAACTGGTCCTTCAACTCCTTCAGCTCTGCAGGAGCCATCCGATACGGCGGTATCGAAATCGGAGCTGTACCAGAAACCACATCAATGCAAAACTCAATATCACGATCAGGTGGTAATCCAGGCAATTCCTCTGGAAACATATCAGTGAACTCATTCACTATCGGAACACTATGCATATCACCACTACTAGTCTCCAAATCACGAACCACAGCAAGAAAACCCTGGCAACCCTTGCCTAACATCCGCTTCGCCTTGATGGCGGAAATCAGATTCTTAGGTGTCTCTGCCTTTTCTCCCTGAAAGGAAAAAGGTAGATCACCTGGAATCCTGAACTCGACTGACTTCCCTCGACAGTCAATAGAAGCATAATAGCGTGACAACCAGTCCATCCCCAAGATAACATCGCGACCGGCGCTAGGGTATGGGTAATGTAGTACCGAAACCCGTAGCTAGCCTTTCATTTAACACATAAACACATAAACCTGCAGAAAACCAATGCTCGGGGGCAACCGAGACTTCAGCCTAAATCTATCTGATATAATATTCAATAATTAATATAACATGCTCATCCAATTCTGAGTCTAAAGATAGGTATAACATAAATAATCCGAAATAATTACATAACATGCCAGAGCAATATAACTAGTCAGACCAATTCGACAAACAACTGTAATAATAATAAAGACGTCTAGTCAACTACTGCGGTCTAAGAATAAAATAGTTTGACAGTTTATCAAAATAAATGGAACCTCCGAGGAAAAGTAAATGCGGAGATCACCAGACTCTCTCAGCTCATAACCCTGGGAAAAATTGGGAAAACAACAGGGTCAGATAAACTGAGATGAGTCCATACCACTATTTACATTTATTAAGTGGAAAACCTTTAAAACGTTTAAAACATTTAATAACGATATTACAGATAATAGTTGGAACCCTAATCCACAATTCTAAATAAATAACATAATCCAATAGGTCTGGTCCCGAGAGCTGAGCTACACCGAGTTACCACTGACCACACTTATACCAGAGTCCCGAGAGCTGAGCTACACCGAGTTACTCTACCTGGTCCCGAGAGCTATGCTCACACCGAGTTACCACATTTTCATATATACCTTACCCAGATCAATACTGGTGCGCACGCAGAACTAATGATGCCCATTAGGTAGCATGTTCCAACTAAGAGGCATAATATAAAAACAGTTCGAAATATACGTACAGTATATATATTTAATATTAAAATAACAATTTACTTAATAAAGCGGTAAATAGTAAATATAAACTCACTGCTTGCTAATCCACGTGAATACCGGCAAGCAACTAATCCTGGTTCGCCTCTGGAGCACGAACAATAGACGGGTCTAGACAAATAAAATAATTAATAAAAACAGACCCTAACTCTAGGGAGTACTAGACACCACATAGGACCAGCACAATTAGCACGTCGGAAATAAACAAGCAAGAACACACAAAAATACCCATTAGGTAATAAAGCCCAATTAATATAAATTAATTTACTTATCACAAATCCACTTAATTAAGTTATAAAAATAAGTTCAGGGACTAAATTGTAATTTAGCCAACTTTTGACAAAACGACATTTGAAAACAAATATAATTACCCGAGTAATTATATTAACTTAATTTATAAATAAATATCGTTTACAAAATATCAATTACGATTTATAACGAATTAGAAAGTTACCATCAATCAAAGTCAAAATTAAAACTAAAGGAATTCATTTGATTAAGTTAAACTAAATTGATGATCAAAAAGCCCCTTTAGCCATCATCTCCATTTAAAACTCATAACATGCCCGCCTATGCCTTTCCTCCATAACCAAAATCCTAAGTTTCAGAAACAAAACTTAAACCAGAAACCAAAACAACTTAAGATCATAAACTTCTTATAACATGATCACATGGCATAGAATCAATTCAGAAATTCAACTTAAGCAAACCACCAAACATTCAAATATTGACAGCAATATAGAATTTACAATCGGCCAAAACAATTCAAACAATAACTCAACCTTGACATTTAAATTATAAGCTTAAACTGATATCACTAATCATACCAAACGATTTATAATCATTTACAAAGAAGAATCATTGACAAAGGAAGAGAATAAGATCAGCAGCAACATATAGTTCAAGAACAGAAAATATAAAGCTTTAAGACAGAAACCGTACGGCGATTGAAACGGGATCTATTACGTACCGTTTAGCAAAAACTGAGATAGGGAAACGTAGGGAATTGAGTCTAGAACGTCTGAGATCAAACGATTTTGATTTCGACCTAGAAACGAATGAGAACGACTCAAATTACGTAATGCCGTTTCAAAACAAAGTCTGAAAATCAAAGGAATTATGAACACTTACTGAACAGCGACCTTTGGAGGATGATTACGGATTCAATACTCAGCGAAAGAACGAAAGAAGAGTGGCTAGGGTTAGTTTGCAGTGTGATCTAGGTTTTCTATGAAGAAATCGACTTAAAATAACGTAGGGAAGTGAGCCGTAAATGAGATCGAAAAGGGCCACACGAAAGGGTCCAAGGAAATCTTTGTTTCTCGAACGGGAATGGCCTTACAGGCCTGATTCCCGTTCGAGAATGGCCTGGTCTCGAACGAGACCAGGCCTGAAATTGGATTCTCGTTCGAGAATCCATATTCTCGAACGAGAATCAATAAAACCTTTTTTTTTCTTTTTAATTAATTAAAAAAAACAAATGGTTTAATCAATTAAAATCAACCTTAATCCAACCAACTCGAACCAAACCACTAATATCGAAAATACTTCAAAACGACCGGAAAAATGTCGGAAATTAAATGTAATAAAATGTAAAATTTTACGGGATATTACAAGGCATCTCATCTCGCCTTGATATATTGCCAGTTCGCTGGCATCTGTCACAGTGCTGCACAAAATCTCTCACATCCCTGTGCAGTGTAGGCCAGTAGAAACCACTCTCTAGGACTCGTGCTACTGTCCTACCCGAAGCATAGTGACCCCCATAATCTAAAGAATGGCACTGAGTCATAATGGCCAACATTTCTTCCTCTGCAACACATCTCCGGATCATCTCATCTGCACACACTCGAAATAGATATGGCTCATCCCACAGATAGCGCTTAACATCAGAGAGGAACTTCTTGCGCTGGTGACTGCTCATGTCAGGAGGCATAATGTCAGCTGATAGATAGTTGGCGAAGTCTGCATACCATGGATTCATCGTCTCCTTAATGAGCATGAGAGCCTCATCAGGAAACCTTTCGTTGATGACTTCGCCTTCTATCACTGGCTCGGGAACCTCTAACCGCGACAAGTGGTCTGCTACCACATTCTCCGTGCCCTTCTTGTCTCTGATCTCCAAATCAAACTCTTGCAGGAGCAAGACCCACCGAATCAACCTAGGCTTTGCATCTTGCTTGGCAAAAAGGTATCGTAGCGCAGCATGATCAGTATAAATGATAACCTTTGAGCCAAGTAGATACTGCCTAAATTTATCCAGTGAAAACACTACCGCTAGCATTTCCTTCTCCGTGGTAGTGTAGTTCAGCTGAGCTCCTGTTAAAGTGCGACTCGCATAATAGATGACATGAAGCTTCTTGTCCTTCCTCTGCCCCAGAATGCTTCCCAACGCCTGATCGCTTGCATCGCACATGATCTCAAAAGGCAGATCCTAATCCGGACT
Organism: Mercurialis annua; assembly: GCF_937616625.2. Taxonomy (NCBI): domain Eukaryota; kingdom Viridiplantae; phylum Streptophyta; class Magnoliopsida; order Malpighiales; family Euphorbiaceae; genus Mercurialis; species Mercurialis annua. The sequence continues at coordinate 37,858,392 of NC_065574.1, read as the reverse complement.
AGAGATGACTGGGGCAGTGACCAGTGCTTCCGTTAACCTGAGAAAAGAAGCTAAACAGGCATCAGTAAACAAAAAGGGCGCGTCCTTGACAAGTTAGGTAGTCAAAGGACGCGCTATGGAAGAAAAATCCTTGATGAACCTGCGATAAAAACATGCGTGCCCGAGGAAGGCACGGACTCCCTTCACTGTGATTGGAGGTGGAAGCTTCTCAATCACCTCTGTCTTTGCCCTGTCAACCTCGATACCCTCTCTGGATATCTTGTGCCCCAAAACAATGCCCTCCTCAACCATGAAGTGGCATTTTTCCCAGTTCAGCACTAGATTTGTCTCCTCGCATCTCTGCAGGACCCGGTCTAAATTACGAAGACAACACTCGAAGGAGTCTCCAAAGACTGAAAAGTCGTCCATGAATACTTCCATGATGTCTTCGATCATATCATTAAAGATCGAAGTCATGCACCTCTGAAATGTAACAGGCGCATTGCAAAGACCGAACGGCATGCGGCGGTAGGCGAAAGTGCCATATGGACAAGTAAAGGTAGTCTTCTCTTGGTCCTCTGGGAAGATAATGATCTGATTGTACCCAAAGTAACCATCCAGAAAACAGTAAAACGCATGTCCTGCCACTCGCTCTAGCATCTGATCAATAAAAGGAAGCGGGAAGTGATCCTTCCTAGTTTCGGCATTCAGCTTCCTGTAGTCAATGCACACTCGCCACCCAGTAACCGTGCGAGTAGAAATCTGTTCCCCTTTCTCATTCTCTACAACTGTCATCCCGCCTTTCTTCGGCACACACTGAATTGGGCTCACCCATGAACTATCAGAAATGGGATAGATGATGCCCGCATCAAGTAGCTTCACAATCTCCTTGTGAACCACCTCTTTCATGTTAGGGTTCAGCCGTCTCTGTCTCTGCGCAGATGCCTTAGACTCATCCTCCAAATGAATCTGATGCATCACTACTGAAGGGCTGATCCCTCTGATATCTGAAATCTGCCACCCAATAGCCAAGATACGTCCCTTGACTACATCAATGACCCTCTGCTCTTGCTTCTTGGTGAGCTTGTTGCTGCTCCCAAGAAGGCATATCATAAGTGTGCAGGCAAAGTCTTGAGCTCCACTTTTGGTGGCTTCTCTGAGGAGGGAGGAGTGATGTGCTTGCTCTTCAGCAGTGGTTCGAGGACTGGTTCCTCTAAGTACTCCTCCTTTTCAGCATCTTCCCTTTTATTCGGCATAGACTGCAGGATGGCATTATTTTCTGTCAGTTGTTCTTCTACTAACTCATCCACCATGTCTACCCGCATGCATTCACCTCCAGAATTGGGATGGCGTGTGATCTTTCTCATTTCAAACTCAACGCTCTCATCCCCAATTCTCAGAGTCAGCTTTCCATCATGAACATCGATAAGAGCTCTGCCAGTGTTCATGAATGGTCGCCCCAATATCATCGGGCACTCCTTGTCCGCTGCGTAGTCAAGGACAACAAAATCCACAGGGAATATGAATTTGTTGACCTTCACTAGGACATCCTCCACAATCCCATGTGGCTTTTTCAGAGAGTGATCCGCTAGCTGCAACATCATCGGCGTAGCCTGTACCTGTTGATCACCAAACATACTACGAAAAAGGGATAAGGGCATCAAATTAATTCTAGCACCTAAATCGCAAAGGCAATTAACAGACTGCATGTTACCGATAGTACAAGGGATAGTGAAACTTCCTGGATCCTTAAGCTTGGTCGGTAGACTGCTCAATATGATTGAGCTGCAGTTTTCTGTCATCGGTTCTGGTCCCTCTGCATCCCAACTCCGCTTGTTGGTGATGATCTCCTTGAGAAACTTTGCATAGTGCGACATCTCTCTCAATGCGTCTGCCAGACTGATGTTAATCTGTAGCTTCTTGAAAGTTTCAAGAAATTTGTGAAACTTCCAAGTGTCCTGCGGCTTCTTCACTCTGTGTGGGAATGGCACCTTTGGCACAAAAGGAGGTGGTGGAGGTGGTTTAGCAACTACCTTTTCAGGCTCGCCACCCTCAAACTGTTCCTTTTCCGCCTCAACTGTAGCACGTCCTGCATATGGATCATCCAGTGCTTTCCCACTTCTCAACTCAATAGCCTTGAGATGCTCTCTGGGGTTTTCCTCAGTAGTGGATGGTAAACCCCCCTGACTTCTGCTTTGCAGTGCTTTAGCCATCTGCTGATTCTGCACCTCAAGGTTATGAATTGTGGCAGCATGATTTTTAAATGTTTGCTGCGTCTCGGCATCCTTCTTCATCATCATCTCCATCAATTTATCAAACTTGCTGTGGAGAGACTCGCCTTGCTCTCTTTGTTGGAAACCAGGTGGATGCTGCGGTCTGTTGTTTTGATGTTGGAAATTCCGCTGATTCTGAAAGTTCCCTTGATTCTGGTAGTTGCCCTGATTGTGTTGTGGCCTCTGTCCGCCCTGAAAGCTCGGACCTGCCTGATTGTTGGCATTACCCCCATTGTCCTTCCATGAGAAATTCGGGTGATTCCTCCATCCTGGGTTGTAAGTGGAAGCGTATGGATCATTACCCTGTCTTTGCCCTCCCACGAAATTGACTTGCTCATTGTTAGGCTGACCCCATACTGAACATTCATTCGACATATGACCATGCTCCCCACATACCTCGCAGTTACTCTGAATGGCAGCTACACTGTTAATATTAACTCCTGCAGCCTGCCGTGTAAGAAAATCTACTTGATTTTGCAGTGCTGCAGTCTTCGATTTTAAAGCCTCCATTGCAGAATCAGCAGTAACTGACATAACTCCTCTCTGCGCAGGTGCCTTCGCCCTTTCAGATGGCCAAAAACATCCATTTACTGCCATCTCATCTAACAGATCGAATGCTTCATCCACCGTTTTTCTCATCAGAGACCCTCCTGCGCCTGCGTCAATCGTGCTTCTCCCCAGTTCAGTTGCTCCATTATAAAAGGTTTGGATCAGATTCTCCCGAGTGATGTTATGATGCGGAACTTGCCTCTGCATCTCCTTATAGTGCTCCCACGCTTCATGAACTGATTCCCCATCAAGTTGCTGATAGAGCATAATATCACTGGTCAGCTTTGCAGTCTTTGCCATGGAGAAATACTTGTGCAAGAACGCTTTCGCCAAATCAGACCAAGTGTTAATGCCTGCGCTAGGTAGAGCGTGAAGCCATTGTTTCGCCTTATCCCTCAGAGAAAATGGGAACAGGCGAAGCCATACCTCGTCGTCAGTCATGTTGTTCATCTTGAATGTGCTACATACTTCCAAGAAGTTTGCAAGATGTGCGTTAGGATCTTCCCTAGGCAACCCATAGAACTGGCAGTTATCCTTCAACAGCTGAATGACACTCGTTTTGATCTCATAATGGGTAGTCGGCACAGGATGTGCAAAATAGCCATGGGTGTTGTTTCCCACATTCGGCTGAAATATCTCCATCAGTGTTTTCACTCGAGGCCCTTCATTGTTCTGTCCTTGAGCATTCTGCGGATTCTGCTGATTTTGATTCTGCGGGATCACTCGATTATCACCCGCATTGTTGAATCCAGGAGGAGCATCATTTTCGTTCTCCATGTTGAGATTCCTTTGAGTTGAGTGTGTTGCTTTTCTGACACTGCGCTCAAAGGTGGTGAGGTCTTGTTGAAACGGTTCTAACGGTAGTCCTTTGCGTCGTGTATTATGCATACACTAAGAGAAGGATACCTGAAACAACAAAATCAACAAACCACACGCGTAAAACAAGAAAAATAAAGACTAAAACAAGCCAAGCAATCTCAACTTAGTTGTTAAAGAAAAACTTTCCCCGGCAACGGCGCCAAAAACTTGTTGGTAAAAATACGCAAGCGTACGTATGCCAACTTGTAATACAGACTATGAAGTCCGGATATCGTACCCACAGAGAAAGCTCTAAAGACAACCAGTTAAGGAACTCGATTCGAATAGCCGAAAAGATAGTTTTGTTTGTTGTGTAATTAAAAGACAGAAATTAGCAATTGTAATTGAAAGTGAAATAAAGCTGTAATTTAAATAGTGTTTTGACAATAATGGGAAAAGCAGGGATTATTAATCTTCGTTATGCTGTTTACTTGATTTGGGTTATGGATTGTATTGTTCTGATGAGGTTCGAACTAATCTAAAGCACCTAAAATTCTCTCTCGAGCAATTACAGGCAAAAGCATTAAACTCACCAAAACTAGATTAATTATTCACTCTCGCACAATGATTAACCTATGTATAAATCAATTCAATGGTTGTTAAGCAAATTCAAAGAACCCGCACTCGTTAATTCACTCTCGCACAATTAACTCCTGCGTTCTTAATTATATTGTTCTATTCCAATTTTACTCTCTCGAGCTAAAACTAAAACAAATGGCATAGACTAAGTGATCAATTTAGGCTAAGCGTTAAGCACAATAATTAAAACCCATCAAGAACAAAAACCCATAAATTCAATTCAATTAGACAAGCATAATTACGATTAATAATCCCCAACGAAGGGTTTAGCTAGACATAACAGTGAAATAACTAAAAACAATAATTAACGAATTCATTCTGCGATTAAATAAATACTGAATTATGAAGTTAATATCAATCGTACCTTGGTTGAAGTAAACTAATAATGAACAATGAAAATCCAGCGATAATAATGAAGAACGAAACTAAGATTGTAATAAACTAAGGTATATTCTCAAAAACAAAGTCGCGAACCCTAATACAATGATTAAGAATGGTATTTATACTATGTCTTCTTGTAATCTTCGAGCTATGTGAAATTCCCAAAATACCCAGGTCTTTAATAGTCAAATACGGGCTAAAACGTCAATTTCGCCCGCTGCTATCGAAGGGGGCACGACGTGCAGGATCCAAGGGCACGTCGTGCCCTTCTTAATTCCACACCGCACGACGTGCACAGCAAGACCGCACGTCGTGCGGTTCCATTTTTTTATAGGCACTTCGTGCCCTATGCCGTGCAATGGCTTGCCAAAAAGCCTGGACTCCCTTGGCTGACGTGCTCTCAACGTGCACTGTAGGTGCACGACGTGCACTCCCAGATTTTGGCTCCAAACCTTCGATTCTTGCTTCAAATGCTTCCCGAGTCCTCCGCAAGTCCAAAATCACTCTAATAAGCTCCGAAATCATCCGTTTTCATGCATATACCTGAAAAGCTTGGACATAACAATAAGAACCACAAATAACATGAATTCGACATTAAATACGCATTAAAAAGACCTGAAAGTATCTAGAAAATAGGAGTATTTCTACTCCTATCACTTCCGTCCAAAATTGATAGGTACTCCCTCTAGTGTTTTTAGTTGTTCATTTAACCAAATGGATTTGTCGATATTTACATGTCCATGTAGAATTTCAAGATGACTTTATAAAGGATGGGGGATAATCTCTTGCTAAGAGCTTTTGAAAGCATCTTGTAAAACCCATTTATCAAACTGATAGGACGGTAATCATTAATGTTTGACGATCCTACCACCTTTGGAACCAAAACTAAAAAGGAAAAGTTAATACCTCTAGGTAGAGTGCTAATACTGTGAAACTTACTGAAGAAATCAATAATGACATCCTTCATCATTGGCCACGCTCTCTGGTAAAAATAAAAATTAAAACCGTCCAGTCCTGGAGCCTTATTCACGCCACAAGAACAGATAGCATCAAGCATTTCAGACTCCTCAAAAGACTTTATCAAAGATTCACTCTGCACATCAGAGATCTTATCGAAGGCGAGATTAGAGATGTCAAAATCAATCCTTCCCTCATAGCTGAAAAGAGATTTATAAAAATCTCTAACATGGACCCTAATGTCGTTTGGCTCCGAGTAAGTAGTTCCATCCACCAGCAGAGATGAAATATGGTTGTTCCTATAATGGGAAGATGCCATGCTGTGGAAAAACTTTTTGTTCCTGTCGCCTTCAGAATTCCATTTAAGCCTTAATTTTTATAACCAGAGAGACTCCACGTTCTTTTCTGCACGCCAAAGCTCAGCTTTGAGACTAGTGTATTCGGCCAGCTCCTCCTCTGTAATGGTTACCGAATCAGCCGCAATGTCTTTAGCTAAAATCATCCCAGAGAGCTCCTGAATTTTCTTATTACGGTCACTTAAGATCTCTAGCATTTTAGTAGAAATAGAAAGGCCATGTATGTGTATAGGGAAGAGCACGCACTGAGAAGCATCAGGTGATCACCGTCACATCATATGGCTTTTTATGGACCTGGACCTTCTTCTTCTTCAGTCTTCAATTTACATTATTGTATAGGCTCCACTTCTGCTTCTAAATCACTTGCTTCCTTTCCTATGTTGTTTCTGCTAGAACTAGGTGTAATCGAGGCTCTCAATATTATCAATAATACTAAGTCGATGTTCGCGCGTTGCGCGGATGAAACCGATTTTTTTAATTTAATTAATTTAGAGTATTAGTTTTGTATTTAAATAACTGATTAAAAAAAGTTTACATATGTTGTTTTTTGTTTAAATTTTTTATTATTATATCTTCATATATATATAGGCTAGAAGTTTGAAAACAAAAGATGACATTTTAAAAGACGAGATATGAATCCTAATTTCGTTGTAGTTCCTAAAATAAGACATCAACTTATCATGCCAAATTAATAAACACAAAACACTTAACATGCATAAGGCCTTGATTTGAAATCAAAGCTCTGATACCATTTATCACGACCCATTTTCATAGATCGCGACCGGCGCTAGGATATGGGTATGGTTGTACCAAAACCCGTAGCTAGCCTTGCGGATAACCAACAAATACATAAACCTGCAAGAAAATCAATGCTCGGGGGAAACAGAGACTTCAGCCTAGTTCTAACAGTTCATAATATTCAACATTTATATAATAAGTGCTCGGAAAACTCTGAGTCTCCAACATGGCATAAATACTTTATTAACCCAAGTAAATATAAGAATTCTATAACAATATATAGATATCAAAAATTTAAGGGTTAATTCCTAAAAAAATCACGAACTTTACCCGAAATTTCATTTTAATCATGACCTTTAAAAGTTGTAATTTAAAGGCATGAACTTTTATTTTATTTCAAATCTATCAACAAAGTAAAATTCGGTGTATTTTATCTGACTAAAAATTCCTAATCCTAGATACTCTAATTGAAAGATAATAAGATTTGACGTTGATTAATAAATTGGGTCTTTTATTAATGATTTAGTGAAGAATTTAGTCAATAAAAGTACACTGAAATGATGAATTTGAAACAATATGAAAGTTCGTGCCTTTAAATGGCAACTTTTAAAGGTCACGATTAAAATAAAACTTCGTGTAAAGTTCGTGATTTTTTTAGGAATTAACCCAAAATTTAAACTTGATAACAACTAACAGACAAGTAAGACTTATAATTACTACTGCGGTTTAAGAGTAAAATCAGTTCAATAACTTTAAGAACAAAAGGTCAACGCGCCCCCTAAACTTGTGTCACGGGGTCATCTAACCCAATTTATACTTTTTTGAGCAAATAACCCCAAAACTCTTCATTTTCGGTTCAAGTAACCCCATAATTGTATTTTTAAAACGCGTAAAATAAAAATCAGAGGTGAGGGATGCAAAAAAGTAATTAGATACTTCTGTAATTGTTGCGATAAAATTATCTTAAATCTGTATTTCAAAATAAAAATATAAATTATGGGGTTATTTGACCCAAAAAATGAAGAGTTTTAGGGTTAGTTGCTCCAAAAAGTATAAATTGGGTTAAATGATCCCATGTCACAAGTTCAGGGGGCGCGTTGACCCTTTGTTCATAACTTTAATAAAATAAAGTAAGACCTCCGAGGAAATAAAGAATCGGAAACCAGCTGACTCGCTCAAATCATAACCCTAGAAAAATTGGGAAAACAACGGGGTCAGATATACTGAGATGAGTTCATACAACTATTTACATTTATTAAGCAAAAACCTTTAAAAACCTTTAAAACATTTGTAAAGCATTTATCATTATGGATAAGCATTGAAACCCTAAACCACAAATATTTAATCTAGTTGTTGTCGGTGAGACGTATCTCCAAAAACGATCCCCGACTGTCACTCAAATAAAACATATGAGTCCCAGGAGACGTATCTTCCACCGCCGACCTCACTAGGTGAGACGTATCTCTAACCTACCTTAATAACCATATGATCATTCCGGTGCGCACGCAGTCTCGATGATGCCCATCGAGTAGCCCGTTCCAATTCAGATCCATAATGCCGAAAACAGTTCAAAGTTGTTTATACAATATAGGGTTAATTCTTAAAAAATTACGAACTTTAAACGAAGTTGCATTTTAATCATGACCTATTAAAGTTTCCATTTAAAGGCACGAACTTTCATATTGTTTCAAATTCATCATTTCATTGTATTATTATTGACTAAATTTTTCACTAAACCATTAATGAAAGATCCAAGTTATTAATCAACATCAAATCTTATTATCTTTCAGTTAGAGTATCTAGGATTAGGAATTTTTAGTCAGATAAAATACACCGAATTTTCCTTTGGTGATAGATTTGAAATAAAATGAAAGTTCGTGCCTTTAAATGACAACTTTTAAAGGTCATGATTAAAATGAAACTTCGTGTAAAGTTCGTGATTTTCTTAGGAATTAACCCTACAATATATATGTATGCAAAAATACAATTTACTTAATAAAGCGGTAAATAGCGATATAAACTCACTGCTTGCTAATCCACGTGAAAACTCCCAGCAAGAAACCTAAACTCGGTTCTCCCCGAAAGCACGAATGGTGGACGAGTCTAAACAAATGCAAATAGTTATTAAAAATGGACCCTAACTCTATAGAGTACTAGACACCAAATAGGACAAGCACAAACAACAAGTTAAGGTAAAGCCAATCAGAGTAAACGCAATACTCAAATAATTATAAAGTCAACAAGTCGAGTTATCACTACCAAGATTCTTCCCACTTGTTGGGCGACAAAAGTCTAACCCAACTCTAAGGCTTTATCAAATTATATCCTCAAGTTTATAATTCCGAAAACAACTTTGATAAAATAATATATTATCCAAATTATAAACCATTTATAATTATAAAAGCAACTTTGATAAATAATAATCAAATTCAAAACGGAACTTAATAGCTTTAAATTCAAGTAACCCAAATTACAAACCAAAAACTTAGCTAAATAAGTTTAGAAAACTTTCAGGGATAGATTGTAATTTAGCCAAATTGACATGCCAAAATGATATTTGAAATCAAATATAATTAGCTGAGTAATTATCGTTTACACTTTACTAATTTGTAAATCAAAACGAAATTCAAAAGTTATTATTAAAACAATCACAATAGGTAAACCTAACTTGAGGGATTCAATTGTTTTAGCCAAAACAAATGAGTGGTCATTATAGCCATTTAACCATCTCCCTTGAATTCAAACAAGGCAATTCCCTCCATCTATCAAAAAGTTGCAGTACACTAATCAAAACCTAAGAGAAACAGCAGCAACTGTAATAAGAAATCCAAAGCAAAAAAAGAACAACGTTAGATATTAAAACAAGGCAACGATAAACCGTACGGCGTAGAACGAAAGAACCGAATGTACCGTTAACGATGACAATATGTAGGGATCGGAGAGATCGATGAATAATGAAGAACCGTCAAAGAAATTTTTAGTTTATAGCTAGAACAACGAGATACGAATTAAGAACCGTATTTGACGATATCGAAATCAAATAAACCAAAACGTAATACTTACCGAATCTTTTAATCGAAAGGAAAAGGAATGAACATTTGAATGTGTTTAAGAGCTATTAGAGTCGGCTAGGGTTTTAATAAAATAGGGTTTCAGAATTTTACAAACCGTGCTCATCCTATCCAGACTTCCAGACTCGTTTCCGGGCTCATCCAGACTCCAAATCAGGCCCAGTTTGAACCCAGACGTAGGGAATTAGATGTAGTTTAATATTCTGTATTGTAATGGGCCAGACCCGATATTAAACGGACTCAGAAGTCTCACCTAATAAAATATAGTAACGGTTGTATAGGCTTTTAAAGTCTCACCTTATAAAATCAATCAATCACAGTTATACATCCGGTTTTAGGCTTTTGCATATAAAATATCCAGACCAGTCAGACTTATGTTATTTGCTAGAAATCTCTAAAGTTAGATGTATGCTTAGGAGTACCTGCTACTTGCCTCAAATGCAGTCCAGATCGAGTCATATGCGCGTCAAACATGTTTATTGCACATGCTTATTTACAGCTTTCATGTCCTATGAACTGCATATACTGCTGAGATAAGAATTTAAAACGAATATGTCCAGTAAATAAAGCCGGTAACCGATAAGCCAAGCACAAGAGTCTCGGGGAGGTCCATGAATCCTAGTCTTTGGTCCGATGCACGATAGTCTTACCAGAGGCGAGTAAGGCTATTTAGTCTTAGACTTATAGTTATGTTTTAAACTATTTTGTTGAGTGATCCAACTGTTATTTTATTTCTATTGGCATGTACTCTGTTTATGGTATTTCTATATATTGCCATACTTTTGGAGTTTTTAATTCAAGAAAAGCATACTTTGAATATGTGTTGCTTTTATATATTGCTAGACTAGGCTGAAGTCTCGGTTGCCCCGAGGATGTGGTTTTATACAGTTACATTGTTTTAAATGTATATTGTTGGTTATCCGAAAGGCTAGCTACGGGTTTTGGTACAATCATACCCATACCCTAGCGCTGGTCGCGATCTATAAAAATGGGTCGTGACAAAGTTTATATGAGAGCTTTTGTTTCAAACCAAGGCTTTTTATATGTTATGTGTTTATTTTTTTGGCATGATAAGTGGTTAATGAATCCTAAGAACTAATACAGAATTAGGATTCGAGTCATGTCTTTGAAACGTCATCTTTTGTTTTCAAAATTTTCTGCGTACTCCTATAGGAATGTCAGGAGTGAGTTGTGTGATTTAACTGATATATGCATGTATAAGTTGTTGTTTTCACTTGGGTGATCACTTGTACGCACTCCAATTATAAGCCTGAAAAAATTGGAAAACAACGTGGTCAGATATACTAAGATGAGTTCATAATGCTATTTACATTTATTAAGTTTAAAATCCTTAAAACAAATCATTTTCCACTAATATACTTAAGATTATTGAAATACAATATTGAAATGATACCCGCGTAAGTATGACGTATCATGCTGAACCCAGAGTGGACGGGAACAAATCCTCGTCATATACCAGCGCAAGCAAGATATTAGTATGCCGATCCCAAAGTACTTACCGGTGCACACAGTCTCGATACAATCCTATCGAGTAGCTTGTCCAATCCAAATCCATAATTGGTTAAAACAGTTCGAAACAGTTTATATACTAAAATAATTGTGGTGCTTAATAAAGCGGTAAATAACACCAGAAACTCACTGCTTGCGTATCCACGTGAATCTTGGCAAATAGCCTAAACCAGCTGCGACTCCAAAGCACGAACAGTCGACGAGACTAGAAACAAAGCTTAAGTTAAAAACAAATCGTCCCCTAACAATAAGAATATTAGATACCACATAGGACTAGCATCTCAAACCACAACCAAGGTATAAGCTCAAGCACAACATCCGTATAAATACATTCCATATTCAAATTAATACCAGAGTCGAACAATAATTTAAGCATAATTGAGTTCCCGTTAAAAATATAATCCGGAATACTTATATAACTTAGTTTAAAACTTTGAAACCAAGTGAAAATCCCAGAGTTGTGAATTTGCCTTCAAGCTTAATCTCACATGTCGGACGACCCAAGTCTAACCCGACCCAATTATATGACAGAGTAATAACCAATGTTAAATCTAAAACTTTTAAACCAAAACATTATTCATTTGAAAACCATGGAACTCAATATAGCTTAACAACAAGGCAACACTTATACAATATGCTCAAAACTAGCCCCAGTTGGCCAAACCACCCAGAGTAGACACCAGCATGCCAAATCACTTAAAATGATTCCAACAACATGTATACATATCTAAAGCATAAGCTCATATTTGAACCAATTAATCAAACCAACAATCATTCATCGCATAGAATTTCTAATCTTATAATCAACAAACATGAAACGTTTTCCCAACAAGTTTAAACAATACCAACATACCAAAGTCATACAAACAACCCCAAAAATGTTTATGGGCAGCAACAATATCCTCCAACAATAACAACAACAAACCAATGTATAATTAAGTATTTTAAGCCAACAATCCAACCATAGGTTCAACTTCGAAGTTCTGATGGGATCCAGTGCATTAGTGCTGGTATAATCGCACTCGTCACACCTTGCACGATCATCGTAAATATCTGCTGCCTTGCAACTCATTCAACCAAAATAAAGACTATCTTTAAAAGTACATTTTGGTCCCTGAACGTTTTCCATATTTCCCATTTAGTCCCTGCATTGCAATTCATCGGTGCTCGTTACTCGTTCTGTTTATGTCTCGGCAATAATACTAAAAAAATGCAGGCGCGGACCGTAAAAATGCAAAAAACGGGTGCAACACGAGGACTTCCTAGGAGGTCACCAATCCTGGTACTGCTCTCGCCCAAGCACGTTTAGCTTGGGTGTTTTGATGGGATCCGGTGCATTAGTGCTGGTATGATCGCATCCTTCACACCCTGCAGGATCATCGTATATATCTGCTGCCTTGCAACTCATTCAACCAAAATAATAACTATCATTAAAAGTACGTTTTTGTCCCTGAAATTTTTCCATATTTCCCGTTTTGTCCCTGCATTGCAATTCATCGGTGCTCGTTACTCGTTACTCGTTCTGTTTATGTTTCGGCAATGATAATAATAATAAAAAAATACAGGCGCTGACCGCAAAAATGCAAAAGAGGGGTGCAACACGAGGACTTCCCAGGAGGTCACCAATACTAGTACTGCTCTCACCCAAGCACGTTTAACTTCAGAGCTCTGATGGGATCCGGTGCCTTAGTGCTAGTATGATCGCACACGTCGCACCTTGCACGATCATCATATATATCTGCTACCTTGCAACTCATTCAACCAAAATAAAAACTATCTTTAAAAGCACGTTTTGGTCCCTAAACTTTTTCCATATTTCCCGTTTAGCCCTACATTGCAATTCATCAGTGCTCGTTACTCGTTACTCGTTCTGTTAATGTCTCGGCAATAATAATAATAAAAAATGCAGGGGCGGACAACAAAAATTCAAAAAAGGGGTGGAACAAGAGGACTTCCTAGGAGGTCACCCATCCTATTACTGCTCTCGCCCAAGCACGTTTAACTTTGGAGTTAGATGGGATACGGTGCATTTATGCTGGTATAATCGCACCCGTCGTACCTTTCACGATCATCATATATATCTGCTGCCTTACAACTGATTCAACCAAAATATAAACAATCTTCATAAGCACGTTTTGGTCCCTGAACGTTTTCCATATTTCCCGTTTAGTCCCTGCATTGCAATTCATCGGTGCTCGTTACTTGTTACTCGTTCTGTTTATTTCTCGGTGATGATATGTAAAACTAAAAAACCATATGCAAATACGTGATACCTTTCAAAATCAAAACGTTACTCGTTACTCGTTCTATTTATAGGCCCCAAAGTGAAAAAAAAACGACATGCGCATTGCGAGCCTGCCGTCGTGCCTTTTGAAAAGACACAAAACACCCCGCGGCGCGTTGCGAGGCGCGATGGCCCAATGTGCCCTCCAATGTGCTCCGGTTCTGATCCAACGGTGAACTCTTTCTCGTGCACAGCATATTAAAAAATGAGCCCGATCCAACGGTGCAATTGGGAGATATGGATGTTTTATCAAGACATGTCAGATTCAGAAGGTACACGAACACACTATTGATTATAAACCTGATACAAATCAAATCGCCGTCGAAAATCACACGGCACATGCGACCCATACAAGATACAACTCAAACCCCAAGCATAGTATCACACTTGCTAAGTCCACCATTAACAATCCAAAACTAAGTCGAAAAAACAACAAAACCATGACAAAAAAACGCGGGATATTACAATCTCCCCAACTTATATAAAATTCATCCTCGAATTTAACGTAACACAACCCACGTAAAACATATGATACAACTATATGTTGTCTGAACAAAAACACACGTAACACAACCCACGTAAAACATATGATACAACTATATGTTGTCTGAACAAAAACACACGTAACAAACGTGAAAACACATAATATGACACCCAAAGTAATAAAGGAAAACAATTATAACAATTCTGCATAATGAACTCTGTCTCCCAAGTAACCAACCTAAACTGTAACCATAGGAATTCCATGTTTAACGATCTATGCACTTGCATAATAAAAAAACTCAACAGGTTGTTCCTAGAACAATAACTAAAAATCACGACTTTCATAAACCGAACAATCTTAAAAGGTCATAAAAGCCTTAATGCTAACTTCCACTTAACATAAAATGATAACGCCATTTCTAGGTGAAAACCAAACGAAGGAATACAAATTCTCCTGCATAAAGTTCGACTGAAATACTTGGGATAAATAAGAACGAACTCGAGTCTCCATATAATGCTCGACTGAAATACTTAGGATAAATAAGAACGAACCTCGAATCTCTTTAATGATAACTCTAATCAAAATTTCAACCAAGAGAAAGTCAACACAAGACAAAACACTCCGAAAATATATGGGGTATTACATTCTCCCCAACCTAAGAAAAATTCAACACAAGTCACAACACACATATTGTGCAAAATTCCGATTCTAACAACTTGGTGCTCCAACAACCACTCCATCAACACAAATGTGAACAATCAAAAATTATCCAACGAAGTTGGTTTCCAAAACTAGCTTGAATCTTAAAATTTTCGAAACCCATATCATCAAAGTTCAAGAACAATCCTGAAGCTCAAATTCTAGTTCTTACAAAAACCACACTATATAATACCATTAACTTTGCGAATTATAAAACACAAAAACTCACACCGTTATTCAAAAGAAAATGTGAACTTACCTCATGGTAACGAAATCTCCAGATTATAACAAACAATTTCAATCACAATGATTCCTTTAATCATCCCATAAGTAGTACACAACTTACACTTATAATAACCAAACCTCAAAATTGATTAACACTTAAGTCAAAGATAATTCGAACATCCAAAATTATTCCACCAATATATGTAACCTCGAATCCTAACAATAGATCGCCTAGATCAAATTCACAATTAACCCGGTCATTGGTTATATTCAAAGTCAGACTTATAGGAAAATAAAATTTCAAAAATACAAAAATTATATATTAATATTTTCCACTTCAAAAAAAAATGTTAACATCTTATACCTTCTTTTTATTTTCCAAAACAAAATGCTTTTACTGTTGGAAAACCTCCAGTTTATAAACACCTCCATTTTCAAAATATTTGTATTTGAATTCACCGTTACACCATACTTTTAAATAAACGTACAAATTTATGAAATCGTTCAACTCACAAGTTTATTATTTTCTTTTAAATTAACCATTATAAATTTCCTCACTTTCTCAAAAAGGAAAAATCTGCAAATAAGAATCTCTTCATTTACAAAATAATTTTATATCGATATATCAAAACTGTTTGGACATAAATCGAATTTGTAAAACAAAATTTATTTAAAATTTTAAGTGTAAATACACACGTGGAGCATAACCAAATTTCTCAATCCAACACTATCTCAAGTCATAAACCGTTAGCTAACACAAATCCTCCCAATCAAAACTTAACATTTTACCACACTTACCCCAACTATATCTTGAATGCAACCTTATATTCATAGCTATAATTTATGAAGCACAAACACTCTAACAATATAAAACCAACCATTACAATGCAACTGTCCTTAATTCACTACAGCCATCACAGAGTATTTGTCTAGCTACCTTTCAGTAAAAATTTCAAAACCAATTGATATCCATCCTCTTTATAATTACATTTATCACACAGTGACTGGCGATTTTGTTTCAAAACATTTTTCTCAAAAGACTCTACTGATAAAATCCACTTTACATAATTATGCGCCAGGGTGATGATACCTCTCATCCCCAAAGAGTTGCATCCAACTCTAATCATTTATATGCACGTGATGCATGTACTATTATGCATGTATTAATTATTAATTTCTCTTTTATTTAGTGAACATACTCAATGCTCAATACAATTTCCTATTCGTGACATTCAAAATGCATATTCATGATATGTCTAGGCACAACTACGTGATAAAAACATTTCAAATACTTTCACAAATTTCATTTGAAATCAATTTCTCGATAAAACATCTCGATAGCCTCAAAATATCATTTCAAATTCCGTACTCTCAATCTACCAAATCATATGATACTAATATAATAATGCAAACCGATAAATCCTTCAACATCTCTCATGAATAAAATAATACTCTATTAAACTCCAAAACAAGATGAAACTTAACTTAAGGAAAACAATACATCACATATGCTTATACAAAAACTTACCATCAATTCCTACATCACATCGTCCAACTTGATGAAAAGAACTAGCATTATAAGATACACCGATCTATCTCCTCGTTTAAGAATTTCTAAAATATATTGTTCCTTGATAGTCAAAAACCACCAACCGTTTCAAACAGCATTTTACTCCTCTCGATATTGAAACCCAAAATATCTCGATCCGTAAAACAATATACTAACACCAGTCTAACCTCAAACTGAAACTAAAGCAATACAGGCCTAAACGAAGTTTGACTCACAAATCAAAAGCCAACATCAAGGTTAAGTCAAAGAACGCATGAAAGAAATTATCTCCCGTGCTACCCAGCACGACGAGATAAAATAAACTCAACCAACATATACCAAACAAACTTGCGAGGTATACAACGCAAATTAAAACAAAAATATTACGAATTCTACAAATAATAAACCACTCAAACATGCCATTAACCACAATCACTACAAAAAATTTGGCTTGTTGTGACAAAAAAATATGTGACAAATTATATTTTGTCATAATAAATAGGTTAATTGTGACAAAAAAGAATATTTTGTCACAATGAGAGTTCAATGAAATGATATTGTGACAAATACATTTTGTGTCAACCATTTTTGTCACTGTAAAAATTAATTATGTTTGTTGTGACTAACTATTTTGACAAAAAAATGTTTTGTCTCCCTAATTTAAAATATTTTTATTATAACAAAATAAATTTTATCATAATATTTGAAAAAGTGGTGACAAATTTTATTTTGCAGCAATTAGATATATTTTGCCATTATAAATATTAATTATGTTTATTGTGACAAAGTATTTTGCCAAAAAAACACATTTTGTTATTGTATATTAGAAATAAAGTTGTGATGATAAAATAAATTTTATCATAATTTATAAAAATATTGTGACAAATTTATTTTTGCAGCAATTAAGTGAAATTAAATGATATTGTAATAAATTAATATTGTGTCAAATTTATTTGTCACTGCAAAAAAAGTAAATATGTTTTTGTGACAAAGTATTTTGCCAAAACAAATATTTTGTTCCTGTTTTTAAAAAACACAGTTATAATGACAGAATATCAAACCTTATGTCAACCTTATTAAACACAAAATAAACACAAAATAGAGAATGAAAAAGGAATTGCAGAAAATATATGTTAAAGAATAATTCGAAAAAAACTCTTTCCACTACTGTCTATTGTGTCAAATTTATTTGTCATTAAAAAAAGTAAATATGCTTTTGTGAGAAAGTATTTTGCCAAAACAAATGTTTTGTGCCCGTATTTTAAAAATACATATGACAAAAAATAAACCTTTTGTAAACCTTATGTTAACCTTATGAAACACAAAATAGAAAAAGAAAAACGAATTGCAGAAAATATATGGTAAAAAAGAATTCATTAAAAATCTTTCCACTATAGTTTATTGTGTCAAATTTATTTGTCACTATAAGAAAAGTAAATATATTTTTGTGACAAAGTATTTTGCCAAAATAAATGTTTTGTGCCTGTATTTTAAAAATAAAGTTATAATGACTATAAATGAACATTATGTCGACCATATGTCAACCTTATGAAAGACAAAATACACACAAAATAGAGAAAGAAAAACGAATTACAAAAAATAAATGGTAAAGAAGAAAATATATACAGTTATAATGATAAAATAAATTTTAGTATAATGTTTAAATACAGTGGTAACAAATTTTATTTTGCAGCAATTAATTAAAATTAAATAATGTTGTGATAATTAAATATTGTGTCAAATATTTTTGTTACTATAAAAATTAATTATGGTTGTTGTGACAAAGGGTTTTGACAAAAAACGTTTTGTCACTGTATATTAAAAATACATTTATTATGATGTAATAAATTTTATCATAATATGTAAAAATATTGTGAATAATTTATTTTTTCAGCAATTAAGTGAAGTTAAATGATATTGTGATTAATAAATGTTATGTCACTATGCAATTGAAAAAAAATTAATGATAACAAGATTCAATGGGTCATGAAATTATATTTTATTTTGATAAAAAAGGTATGTGACAATTAAGATTCAAATATCCAAATTAAGTTAACTTCTTATTTTATCAAAGCACTCTTCATTAGGGAAAAACTTTTTTTGCTGAATATTGACACCACACTATCGCATCAATTCCTTTGTTGTGCTTCTCCCGCCGCCGCACTTTCATCGATTCTGTGTTTGTTGCTGCTTATTTTTCCAAGTATTTTTTTAACTTAAGAAAAAAGATTAAATTTATTAATGTAGGATGAATTTCACATTCAAATTGCTTATTTTTTCAATTGATAATTTAAATTTTCAATTGATTCGTACAAACTCGAGGTAGGGCTTTAAACTCGACGAATTATCTCCTATTCTCGAGTTTGTTATCTCAATGAAAACAAAAACTCGAGGTTATGCTTCCATTTCGTCGAGTATTAAGACTTACATCGAGTTTGTGCTTCAACAGAGATAAAAAAACTCGAGGTAAGGATGTAACTCTTCGAGTTTTAAGCATGACATCGAATTTAAGCATTGCAATTTCAACCTGATACAGATATGGAGTTCATATTAGGTTCATATCAAGTTGCAATAACATAATATGAAATAACATAAATTATATTTAATTAAACTTTAAGTGATAAGTACAAAATACATAAATCAAAACAAATTATCGTTTTAGAATCACCAATAAGAGTTAGCTATGCATTCAACGAATTGACAAATTTCAAAAGTTCGGAACATTTGGAAGTGAATAAACGTTTCAAATCCATTATATCATCCTTCATCGTCTTTTGACCAGCCATTAAAATTTCCAGCTTCTCTTCCATAACAGTTAAATCTGAAGTGTTTGACGTTGATTCACAGTCTTTCTGTCACGACCCATTTTCATGAATCGCGACCGGCGCTAGGGTATGGGTATGGTTGTACCGAAACCCGTAGCTAGCCTTGCGGATAACAAACATTTATCATTAACAACATTGTACCTGCATAAAACCAATGCTGGGGGGCAACCGAGACTCGAACCTAGTCTAGCAGTTTATATGTACAACATATATATAATAAATGCTCGGTCAACTCCGAGTCTCTAACATGGCTTAAATATTAAAATAACATAAGTTAATATAATAATGCCAATCAACAAATAATCCAATTGAATTAATCTGACAATAAGTACTATAACAAGTAAGACTTCTAATTACTACTGCGGTCTAAGAGTAAAATCAGTTCAATAACTTTATTAAAATAAAGTAAGACGTCCGAGGAAATAAAGAATCGGAGACTAGCTGACTCGCTCAAATCATAACCCTGGAAAAATTGGAAAAACAACGGGGTCAGATATAATGAGATGAGTTCATACAACTATTTACATTTATTAAGTGAAAACCTTTAAAATACTTTTAAAACATTTAAAGCATTTTATCATTATGGATAAGCATTGAAACCCTAAACCACAAATATCTAAATCCAGTTGTCGTGTCGGTGAGACGTATCTCCATAACCGATCCCCGACTATCACTCAAATAAAATATGTGAGTCCCAGGAGACGTATCTTCCACCGGCGCCCTCACTAAGGCGAGACGTATCTCAAACCTACCTCAATACCATATGATCATATACCGGTGCGCACACAGTCTCGATGATGCCCATCGAGTAGCCCGTTCCAATTCAGATCCATAATGTCGAAAACAGTTCGAAAGGTGTATATACAATATATATATGCAAAAATACAATTTACTTAATAAAGCGGTAAATAGCGATATAAACTCACCGCTTGCTAATCCACGTGATAACCTGGCAAGCAATCTAATCCCGGTTCGTCTCCGAAGCACGAACGGTCGATGAGTCTATACAAGGTATAAATAATAATTAAAAACATAACCTAACTCTAGGGAGTACTAGACACCATGTAGGACTAGCACACGTAATAACAAGCTAACGTATAACCGAACACATAAGGTTCATACGCATCCAAACCATAACCCAAGTTATAGAATACAAACCATATAAGTTTCCATTTCAAAACACAATTTTAATAATTCAGAAAACTGTTTTAAATAACCCAAGTTTAAATCCATACCAGTGAGTCAGCCGAGTTATCAAAACTTCCCAGCTTCTTCCCACTTGTTGGGCGACCATAGTCAAACCTAACCCAAAGTTAAATCAAAATAAAACCCAAGTTTACATTCTGAATTACTTGAATAAAAAGTATAGTCTTTTAAAAGAGATAACACAATCCATCGTTTAGACAACAATTGGCAAATCACACCATACCAACACAAGTATGTTAAACTTCTTTTAAATGAACCAAAAAGGATTAAATCATCCATTTAAACATTAAACTCAGATTTGAAACGATAATCAAATCATGTCAATAACTTGTCGACAAGCATAATCAACACGAATGAGTATTACACAAACAAAGCGATGCCAACATGTCAAGAACAATACAAAACGGCCCCAACACAATATTGGGCAGCAACTAGATCATTAAAAAGTAATCAACACAACAACAAGGTGAAATCATGCATTATAAGCCATGCAATCAACCTATGATTTACCAAGCATGTCAAAAATATACCATTGATTCAAACACATAAGATCAGCCCCAAATCATGAATTTCCAGCCCTCTATAACAATGCTAAAACAACAATTTAACAACCCATTAACATACGAAATCAACTAGCACTTAAACCCAACAATTGACATGAGTTCTAATGATTAAATCAAGTCAATCTAATGCTAAACACCCAATTACATAATTGACATGAAAATTCAGAGATCGAATTCAGCCATAAACATGGGTAAATCACATTAGAACACAATCTAGCAACCTAACACATGAAGCCCTACTCATAAATCAAGGGATAGCAACACATACCGTTAAGAAGCAAGATCAGCGAAAGAACCAAATGAAAACAATGAATCAACACCCACAACATGCTGGAAAAAGGGTTTGAATAAGTTAACAATCAATATACGCGATAAGGAATGGATTTAACAAAGGACGGAGTGTTAGAATCGCTTACCAAATCCAAGAATGTGAGAGATAGCAAGGGAATTCGTATTTCAGAGAGTTTTTAAGTGCCTAGGGTTTATAAAATAAGTGGGGGCTGATATGAGTTGAATAAGGGGTCTATTTAAAGGCCAAGACACAAAATTACAGGTGAGGCGCGATGGGAGGCGCGATGCGAGGCGCGTTCGTCCCATAGCGCCTTCACTAGGCGCAGAAAACATATGGGGCGCGTTGCGAGGCGCAATGGCCCATCGCTCCCTCCAACGCACCTCAATTTTGGATCCAACGGTCAACTTGTTCTTGAGCACAACATATCCAAAAAGGAGCCCGATCCAACGGTTAAATTGGGAGATATGCATGTTTTCTCAAAACATGTCAGATTCAGAAGGTACACGAAAACATCATCGATTATAAACCGAATACAAATCAAATCGCCATCAAAAACTCACACGACACATGCGATACATACAAGATACAACTCAAACCCCAAACAAAGTGTCACACTTGCTAAGTCCACCATTAACAATCCAAAACTAAGTCGGAAATACAACAAAACCATGACGAAAAAACACGGGATATTACACTTTCAATTTATCAAATGCCGGACAATAACCCTCCTCGTTTTCCTTAATTTTTTTTAAAAATCATATATGAAAACAGAGCAAATGGTAAATTAAATTTGAAAAATTGAAAATTTAAAACATACAAACCTCATAAGATGCAATCTCAACAAATAAATTTCTGTCAACATCAATGTATTTTGTAGGAACGATGCCACCTTAGAATCCGCGGGATAGCAGCTTTGTTCACTAGCTGAGCAAAGGTATTTTCCACCGCCGGACAACACTCGTAAAACCAACATACCAGTGCATATGGGAAACCTTGAAGGCGATACTGATAAATGCTGTCTTCAATACTAAGAGATCCCGGACTAAGAACAGCTATTTTCGACAAAGAATCAAACGTGTACTTGAATACGTTAATACCCCATGGATAGTCGTTCAAAAATTAGAGTTTATCAGTGGCACCGCGTGAAATCACCATGGATCTAGGTCAGAAAAAAAACTAGGTCGATTAGGAAGGAAAGAAAGAGTTTGATTAGGAAGGAAATCAATTGTAAAATTATGAAATACCCATTAGTTCCCGCTACATGAAAAAGAAAAGGAGGTAAATAATATGGTGCATTAGAAACACACTAAGACACAAATACCTTAGATAGGGATAAAATAGGAATGACAAATAAAAAGGGTGTTGAAAATAAAATAATGTTTTCAACTGAGGTATTTTTTCAAGGAAAAAATATTAAATCAATAATATAAATTTTTGAGAATTTAATTGTTTGGTATAATTTTACTAATTAAAAACATTAAAATAAATAATTTTTGCACCCTAAGGTCTGTTTGAAATGATTACTTTAATTTTTGCACCGAATTCGCATTTATGGCTGTTTTAAACAATTATTTTTGTTGATTATGATTGTGGTTTGATTGTAGTTTGTATTTATTAAATTCAGTGTGATTTGGGCAATTTAAAGATCTAAGGGATATTTGATAGATTGATTCTCACTATTGTGTTTAATTTTCAAGTTTCATTTTAATTTTGGGGAAAATTAGCAAACATTATGAGTTT
Source organism: Mercurialis annua (assembly GCF_937616625.2). Lineage (NCBI taxonomy): Eukaryota > Viridiplantae > Streptophyta > Magnoliopsida > Malpighiales > Euphorbiaceae > Mercurialis > Mercurialis annua. The sequence continues at coordinate 37,835,254 of NC_065574.1, read as the reverse complement.
AGGGACCGAATTACGTTTTTGGCAATTCAAGGAGCTAAACTGTATTTTTGCCATATGTTTTAACGGGCCGTGTATGACCTACGTACAAACAATGTATTAACGATTTTTTACATTAGTATAGACTTTGCGATTTTTTACTCATAACTTAACTACGTTGACATTTGGACACATCTCACGTAAGTTGAGGCACGTCATGCAACGTAATTTGAGGCACATGTAACGTATATTTTAAGTTCTTATAATTTTTATCAAAAATTATAAAAATAAACTTATCGATGATCAAATCCTACAAAAACCGTTACAATAAGCCAGCTTTGTTATTTTTTCGTAATTTTTAACGGACCGTGTACGACCTACGTACAAACAATGTATTAACAGTCTTTTACACACATTAGTATAGACTTTGCAATTATTTTCAAGCAAGCATTATTTTATAGTTATATAAATAATAACAATTTACATAATAAAAAAATAATCATTTTTACCTATTGTAATCAAATTTATTTTTATATCAATATAGTGTTAATTTAAGGTTTTTTTGACTTTTCCTAATTTTATAATAAATAAATTAAATATTATTTTACTTTTTTAGAGGTCATAAAAAAAAAATATTGCAAAATGTTGTTTTTGCTAACCCTAACACTAATCATAACCAAAAACTCTAAACCCTAAACCCTAAATTCTAAGCCCTAAACCCTAAAATACAATTTCAATAATGGTTATGCGAGTAAAATCATATTCAACCGAATAAATTTACCTATTACAAAAATTCAAATTATACTAATTAAAAACATTAAAATAAATTATAAGAATAGGCAAAAGTGGAAAAATTTCTTATTTGTTCCCATTTATTTACAAAAGGCATATATTACCTCAAAAGTGTTTCAATGCTTTTTCTGAAATGAAAATATTGTTTCCAAGTTTTTCATCACCATATATTTTATGCAATTTGTTTTTCTCTCTCTATGTTGTGTTTATTTTGTGTTTCATAAGGTTGACATACAGTTGACATAAGGTTCATATTCGGTCACAAATTTTTTAAAAAACTGCATCTAAATAAAAATTTCTGCAACAAGATTTTCAGAATATATCTTAAACTGATTTGATTTGCCAAGATTTTGGCAAATCAAATTAGGAAAAGTGAAAAACGAATTTAGTAGGAGGGAAACAATATTAAAATAGGAGGGAAACGAAAAAAGAGAGGGAAACGAAAATAATTATGTCCTTATTTAATTTTTTAATTAATGAAAGTTCCCTCAAAAAGGAAAACTCATTGGCATTAATCATAATTACAGGAATCACGTTGTTGAATGACAAAATAAAGTGATTTCTTCTTTCTTATCAAAATATCATAAAAACAATTATAAACAATTCTCACCATACTTGTTATTCAACAACTCAAGGAACAGTGGCTGCCGAAGTTAATACGATTGGAGAAACTGAAACCATGTCCTCTGAACCAACAAATGTTGATGAAGGTTAGGTTGAATTGATTCTTTATTTTGTGTTTCATTTATTTTGCTTAGAGAACTGATATAATTAGCTAATGGAATTGTGTTTCAATGCTTTTTCTGAAATGAAAATATTGTTTTCAAGTTATTCTTTACCATATATTTTATGCAATTCGTTTTTATCTCTCTATGTTGTGTTTATTTTGTGTTTCGTAAGGTTGACATACGGTTGACATAAGGTTCATATTCGATCACAAAAACTTTTAAAAACTACATCTAAATAAAATTTTCTGCAAAAAGATTTTCATAATATATCTCAAACTGATTTGATTTGCCAAGATTTTGGCAAATCAAATTAGGAAAAGTGAAAAACGAATTTAGTAGGAGGGAAACAGTATTAAAATAAGAGGGAAACAAAAAAAGAGAGAGGGAAACGAAAATAATTATGTCCTTATTTAATTTTTTAATTAATGAAAGTTCCCTCTAAAAGGAAAACTCATTGGCATTGACCATAATTGCAGGAATCACGTTGTTGAATGACAAAATAAAGTGATTTCTTCTTTCTTATCAAAATATCATAAAAACAATTATAAACAATTCTCACCATACTTGTTATTCAACAACTCAAGGACCAGTGGTTGCCGAAGTTAATAGGGTTGGAGAAACTGAAACCATGTCCTCTGAACTAATAAATGTTGATGAAGGTTAGGTGTTTCATTTATTTTACTTAGAGAATTGATATAATTAGCTAATGAAATTGTGTTTCAATATTTTTTCTGGAATGAAAATATTTTTTCAAGTTATTCTTTACCATATATATTTATGCAATTCGTTTTTATCTCTCTATGTTGTGTTTATTTTGTGTTTCATAAGGTTGACATAAGGTTCATATTCGGTCACAAAAACTTTTAAAAAACTGCATCTAAATAAAAAAATTTGCAACAAGATTTTCAGAATATATCTCAAACTGATTTGATTTGCCAAGATTTTGACAAATCAAATCAGGAAAAGTGAAAAACGAATTTAGTAGGAGGGAAACAATATTAAAATAGGAGGGAAACGAAAAAAGAGAGAGGGAAACGAAAATAATTATGTCCTTATTTAATTTTTTAATTAATGAAAGTTCCCTCTAAAAGGAAAACTCACTGGCATTGACCATAATTGCAGGAATCACGTTGTTGAATGACAAAATAAAGTGATTTCTTCTTCTTTTATCAAAATATCATAAAAACAATTATAAACAATTCTCACCATACTTGTTATTCAACAACTCAAGGACCAGTGGCTGCTGAAGTTAATACGGTGTGAGAAACTGAAACTATATCCTCTGAACCAACAAATGTTGATGAAGGTTAGGTTGAATTGATTCTTTATTTTGTGGTTCATTTATTTTGCTTAGAGAATTGATATAATTAGCTAATGTAATTGTGTTTTAATGCTTTTTCTGGAATGAAAATATTGTTTTGTAATAACCTAAATTTTTGAGGTATTACGTGTAGTGCCATGAGGCATAATCGTAAAGATTAAGAACGAGAAAATCAGATTAGGATTGGATAATAAGGACTTAGACCGAAGATGGTCTATTGGAATTATCGAAAAATAATTATCTAAATGGAAAATTATTATGCGAGAAGTTGGATTTAATTGGGACTAAAGAAAATAAAATAAAATATTGGAAAGTCCCGAGCTAATCAATTTTACGATAGAGATCGTAAAATAAATTTATGGATATAAAATTAAATTTCGTGAAATTTAGACAAAAATACTTTATTAAGCGGAATTTGGATATTCGAAAAAAAAATTAAATAAATAAATTAATGGACCCGGATAAATAAATAATATGGTAATCCATTATTTATCGGCAAAGAATAATCGTCAAGGTTCTTTAAGTACGAAAATGATTTCGTATTAAATTGAAAGAATGAATGATTGAAGGATTGAGCTTTGAAGGGTGCAAAACTTAAGCATTTAAGTGGACCTTTTTCCCCACAAGGCTAATGAACTAAGGACACATATCCCTCCACCCCTTCAAATATCTCTAGCAAGCTAATTAAGATGAAATTCAGAAAATAAAGAAGAGAAGATACCAAAATCTATCCATTTTTGCTAAGAAATGCAAAATCCTCTTCCTCCAAGCCAAGCTCATGATTTTCTCATCCAAATTCAATAAACTTGGAGGCAAAATGATCACAAGATCATAAGGAAGCAAGGTAAGCTAAGTCTTTAAGATTTTAATGGTTCAATTAGATAGAAAATTGATGAGAAAAATCTAGGGTTAATGAACTATATATTAACTTGAGATGTTTGATTGATTATAAGGTATAATCATGTACTTGGAGCCATAATTTTGAAGGAATTGGTGATTAATCATGGAGAACTTTGTTCGGTTATCAAGTAGAGACATCAACCAAGGTATAATTTCTAGAACCATGAATGTTTGATGGTGATATAGGTTGAGATTGATTGAAATTGTGATGTTTAAAGCTGAATTATAAACATGTTTAAGGAGTCAAGTTTGAGCTATGATTTAAGGGTGTTATAGTCGGTATTTTTTGGCCGGAAAGTGGTCGGAATGGAAGGGGGTATGTATGACTTTACAACGGAAGCGGTGGTTCTGCTCAAATGAGCAGAACCCATCTGCTCCGGTGAGCAGAACATGGCTGCTCACCAGAGCAGATGCAGCCCTGTTTCTGGGCTGTTTCTGTCCAGAAACAGGGCAGCCCATGGGAGCTGTTTTGGCAGCTCCCAGACGGCCGTACGCACCTCGGATTTGGTTCAAGTCTTAACGAAAAATGTAGTCGGGATGTTGATGAATAAGAATGCACAATAATTTTGGTCATTGGATGTTTGTAAGCATGTCGTTTGTCGGCCCAAAGTCGACTAGTTAGTCACTTTGGAAAAATTATTAATTTTAAGGAAAAATTATAAGAAAAATAAACTGGATAGTCGGAGGTGTAAAGTATGAATTATCGAAGTTAAAAAGGATATCGACTTCGGAAAAGTCGGATTAAAAATGAGGTAGACGCATTTAAAGTTAAGTGGAAATTATGAGTTAAAGAAATGAGTTAAAACATGTTTAAGGAGCAAACTTTGAAATAAGATTGTGAGCTAACGGAATGTCGGAATGAGTTGATTTTGGTGTCGTTTTGTTCGTTATAATATTGAGAATGAAAGTGCGGAATAGCTGCTGCCATAATAGTGGCAGAACAGCAGCAGAATGGGCTGCAAACACAGCAGCCCATAAGGCTAAATTCTGCAACCCATAAGACTAGTCCGAGGTAGCAACTTCCAAACTAGTTTCCGACACTTCCGAACGCTAATTTCAAACCAAGGTCTCAACGGAAGTTGTAGACGACATTCCAAACTTTAGGAATGTCATTTTTATTTAGAGTTTGGACAATTCTAAGTAACAGTTTTAATAGCTCAAAATTGGTCGAAAAACATTAATTAAAAAGGGAAGATTAAGAAGCTATTTTTGAGTAAGATTTTGGAGACTTTAGAGATGTCGAAGGAAGTTTGAGTCTAAATGAAAGTCGTAGACGGTGTTGTGGACTATAGATATGTTCAATTTATTTAGAATACGGGCTATTTTAAGTAAGCATTTTCAATAGCCGAAGTTGGCTAGAAACATAATTTTGGATAAGTTAATAATAGCTAGAATTTTATTAATTCTTGCTATTATTATATTTGCATAGACTCGACAAAGCGACTATCGATAAGGCTCGAGGCAAACGGATCGAAATATCGTCATGCTTATTTGAAGAATTTGGATAGCAAGTGGTGAGTACACTTTAAATTACTCGCTAGTATTCATAAAGCTACGTATTTTAATACGAAAAGCTATATGAATATATATATATATATATATATTTGAAATGTTTGTTTTTAAAATGTATACGTATGTATGCTTTGAAAATGATGTTTTATCGTAATGTGTTATTTTGATAATAACATAAATGTTAAGGCACCGGGGATGGGTAAAGTAAAATGACATGAATCGAATCAAATATGAATAAGAAAATATAGTACATTCCGATATGTACTATCAAACATAATAAATACCCATACGTGCGTGTGTTATAGATGTATGCTTGTAGATGTAATGTGCATGCCATGGTCCATAAAGGATCAATATAACATAACGAAAAATACAAAATCAACTAGTAAACGTAAAATGAGAATTGTACTATGGTACACCCAATAATAAGAAATGAGATACAAGGTTGAACTCGGTAGAATTATCCCGGGACCTGTATCTCATCCCTTCTCGATGATAATCCTTGGAACTCATACGAAATAAAAAGTAAGTGTGATACATCGAGAATCAATACGAAACAAGATCGAAACGCAATGTGAACAATTACTCCTATTAAATGTCAATAGGAATCATATGAATCGACAGTTAAGTTCAAAAGACCTGCAGGGTGCAGAGTCTGAATGCAGACACGAAGGTAACTCGGTTGAACTATCTCGGGACCCGTGTCTAAGGAGTAACTCGGTTGAATTATCTCGGGACTCCTATCGATCGTTTGGGATTGAGAAATGGTACAAGTAACTCGGTTGAATTATATCGGGACTGTACCATATGGTTATGGGTAACTCGGTTGAACTATCTCGAGACCCAACCATAAGGATCAAGTCACAAGAGACCTGCCAATGATTTAGTTCGACTTAGAATCATGATGATATAAACTAAGATTTAAGGTTCGGTCGAAAACTAATGAAACAAAACGAGAGAAGAAAAATATCAAAACCATAATAAGAAATCGAAGATGTCAAATACGTATAAACTATAAGTTTATGAAATAAATAAAGAGATATGAAGGAAAGTAAAGAGGGTATGTAATATGATTTTAAAAGAGTATTTTCTATATATAAAATGGGTTTTCAACGGTTTTAACCCTTTATGTGATATTGCGTGTAATTTGGTGAACTCACTCAGTTTTATACTGACCCCGTTGCTCCTCCCATTTTTCAGGGATAGCATGATATTATTTGGAAAGTCAAGCTTCCGAAGTTTTAATTCTCGGAAGTCATTTGCACAAAAAGTGAAAGAAGGTTTTCATTCTAGCAGTCCACAGTAGTCTAGATGTTTTTGTCTATGTATTTGACTAGCGCATTTTAACTCTGATATTTTTGTAAAATAGGGTCACATGTATTTTGATATATGAAAAAAATGATTTGATTTGCGAAAAATTTACACAGGTTTTTAGGCTTGCTACGGGTTTCGGAGCTACCACTCCCATTCCCTAGCGCCGGTTGCGGCTCGAGAAATCGGGTCGTGACATGTTTTCAAGTTATTCTTTACCATATATTTTATGCAATTCATTTTTATCTCTCTACGTTGTGTTTATTTTGTGTTTCATAAGGTTGACATAAGGTTCATATTCGGTCACAAAAACTTTTAAAAACTGCATCTTAACAAAATTTAAAAATAGTATAAGACATACATATCAATTTGAATAGAGAAGAAAACTAACATGAGATAAACTGTAGTATTTCTTAGGTCTTCTTCCCAAAACAAAATGTGTTTTAATGCTTTTGTCGGAATGGAACGATTGTTTTTTGTGTTTTTCTTTACCATATATTTTTCTGCAATTCGTGTTTGTTTCTCTATTTTGTGTTTATTTTGTATTTCATATGGTTGACATAAGGTAGACATAAGATTCACATTATGTCACCATAACTTTTTAAGAAAGTGCATCTAAATGAAATTTTAAAATAGCATAAGAATTACATATAAAATTTTATAGAGAAGCAAACTAATATGAGGTAAAGTTTTGTATTTCTTACGTATTTTTCTATTTTGTGCTTATTTTTTGTTTTCTAAGGTTGACATATGGTTGACATGTAGTTTATATTCACTCACTATAACTTTAAAAAAAACTGCATATAAATATTTCCTTAAAAAAATACATATCAATTTGGAAATAAAAAGCAAACTATCATAAGATAAACTGTTGTACTTCTTAGATCCTCTTTTAAAAAAGAATGGTCGAGTTATTACGAGTTCAGTAGAACATATATTCGATGAAATATATAAACTCGTCGAGTTTCTGGACTACCTCGAGTAACAAATAAATTTTCTGCAATAAGATTTTCAGAATATATCTCAAACTGATTTGATTTGCCAAGATTTTGGCAAATCAAATAAGGAAAAGTGAAAAACAAATTTAGTAGGTGGGTAACAATATTATAATAGGAGGGAAACGAATTTTATATCATACTTGTTATTTCAATTAATTATATTCTTATAATATGTGACTATTCATATGTTTGTTTATTGATAGGGTGAATTTGAGATTGATTTACGTGATCCACATGCAAGAGAAGTAGTATATGGAATGATGGCTAGACGATTTAGAAACTTCAAGTATCATTGTCACTTACACTATAAGATGTTCTCTACTCGTGTGTAAGCTGGAAAAACATCCACCCAAGGATGTAAAGATAAACGATTAGAAGAACCTATGTGAACATTTTGATGAACATGCACACATTAAGGTAACATTCCAATTTTTTTATTCGTTACACTTTTAATTTTTTTTATAATTTCAAAATTATTCACTTAATTATGTCAGTTTGAAAATAAAAGTGTATATAATAAATGTAATTTTTTTTTCTTACAAATGGAAATTGTTGGAATGAAAGAAGATGAACGTCTCCTATATCAAAAGTTAGGCTTAATTTAGTTTCTTTTCTTTATAGAAAATAGTTTACATGTTTGCATACGATCTGTTATTTTAGTATTATTAAAGACTTATTTATTGATAATTTTATATAATATTTGAATTGATTTTGTTTTTTATTCATTGATTTTAGTAACAAATTACCGTATTCAATTATTTTAATATCGATAAAAATGAAAACAATATAATGACAATTAATTTTGTCACGTTATGATAAATTACTTGTTGTGATAAATTAAATTTGTCACCGTTGGCAAACTATAATGACAATTAATTTCGTCACATTATGATAAATTAGTTATTTAGATAAATTAAATGTGTCACCGTTGACAAATTATAATGACAATTAATTTCGTCACATTATCATAAATTACGTGTTGTGATAAATTAAATTTATCACAACTAACTAATTATAATGACAATTAATTTCGTCACGTTATATTAAATTACTTCTTATGATAAGTTAAATTTGTCACAACTAACTAATTATAATGACAATTAATCTCGCCACATTATGTTAAATTACTTGTTGTGATAAATTAAATTTATCACATCTAATTATTTAAGATGGCAATTAATTTCGTCGCTTTATGATAGATTACTTGTGATAAATATTTTTTTGTCACTTCACAATCTTTTTGTCACTAATAACTCGGCTTATGCAGTGACAAATGTATATTAATTGTGATAAATATGGTTTTGTCACTGCATAATCTTTTTGTCACTAATAACTCGGTGTATGTAGTGACAAATTTATATGAATTGTGATAAATATTATTAGCGTTTTGTCACTAGAAGTCGATGTATATTACGATAAATTTTGACAAGATTTGATTACTTGTGATATACATTTTCGTCACAATAAATATGAATGTGGCAAAACAATTTTATCACAATAGAAAATTTATGATGACAAACTATAAAATGGACTTATTGTGACTTATTTGTTGTGACCAACAAAATTTGTCACAATGTAGTCACAATAACGTTGTTGTGACAACTTTTGGGCTTAACGTGATAAATTTTGTTCGTCCCAACAAGCCAAACTTTTTGTAGTGAATTAATCCAAACTTATTTAAAGGAAAATACAAAGCATGCTACAACACACTGCTATTCGTCGTAACAAGAACAACAAGTAATATGTCATCGATCAAAATACGCATCGAAACTTATTTTGAATTATAAAGTCAACCACACCAGTTTTGAAGTTCTAGTTGAGCCTCACAGTTTTAAAATATTTGTTTTCCGGAAAACCTCCTTTGTAAATCATTTTTTTAAAAGTTTCCAAAGTATCTAAATTCAAAACAACTAGCGAGTTAGCCGAGTCATTACAACTACCCAGCTCAACTCCAAAATTTGGGTGACCAATGTCAAACCCAAAACAACCATTTATAAAACCTACTCAAAACAATTGTAAATCTTGAAATGCCATTAAATAAAATCTCAATCTTTTCTTAAAAATAGGAGCTCAACGTAATCCAAGCATCAAACATCAATTCAAAAATTCAAGTGAGAAAACCCTTTATCACAAACAACCATTCCGAGAAACGCATACTCTCGCGAAACATAATATACCAAAGCATATAACCAAAGAAACCTCAAATGTACACAAACCAAAACATGGTAAGACCATAAAAGTCATAATAAATTATCAAAGCCATATTCCATCATTTAAATAATATTATTTTTAAAATAATCGTTGGTCAATACCAAGTCAAATGTAAGATTCCAAAATGCGGGAAATTAATTTTACTTGCAAAGTAACCAAAAATCACATTTTTTTTAAAAAAAAGTATTAAATTCAGACTTCTCTTCCGATTCGTGTGTCAAAACACAAATCAAATCAAAATAATTTTCTCAATAAAACCATAAAACCAACGTGTGACAGAACAACGTGTAGCCAAAAAACATGCTTAAAGATTTAAAATAAGAATCCTTTAAAAGCAAAACAAGGCCAACCCTAACAAATCCTCTTATGTGCCAACATATATAAGGCACAACAGTCCACAAAACATCACCTAAAGTATATCTCATATATGGCACAACAGCCAATAAAGCATCACCCAAAGTATATCTCATATATGGCATAACAACCAACAAAGCATCACCCGAAGTAAACACCATATAAGGCACAACAGGCCATAAAACATCAGCCAATGTATAAGCAATAAACACTCCAAAGTAAAGTATCAGATATACGGCTAATAATCACCCATGGCCCCTCAACTTTAGGGGTACGGGCGCTAAACCCCCTGATATTTAATAACGGGCGCTAAACCCCCTAAGTTTTGTGTCGGCGCTCACAAAACCCCTTTTGGACGAAATATGACCAAAATACCCCTGGCGTCGTTTTTTCAGTCAACTGACATTTTAAAAAAAAAATCTGACACTGTCATATCATCTGACACGTCAGAAATATATTTTAAAAATTTCAAACACCCAAAATACCTCTAATTTAATTTAGAAAAAAATCAAACCAACCCAATTTAATATAAACCAATCTGTCAACCCAAAAACCGACCCAACCACCACCCCACCAACCGACCCGCCACCCGACCACCGCCGGAAAATTTTCCGGTCATCTTCTCCATTTTGAAGATGACCGGAAATTTTCCGGTCATCTTTATCTGTTCCTCAACTGAGGAACAGATCGTTGGGTGACGTGGCAACTGACGTGACGCCACTATTTATTTATTTATTTTTTTGAAAAAAAGTCAGTTGACCAGGAAAAACGGCGCCAGGGGTATTTTGGTCATATTTCGTCCAAAAAGGGTTTAGTGAGCGCCGACACAAAGCTTAGGGGGTTTAGCGCCCGTTTTTAAACATTAGGGGGTTTAGCGCCCGTACCCCTAAAGTTGAGGTGCCATGGGTGATTATTAGCCCAGATATACTGATATGAATTCATAATGCTATTTACACTTATTAAGTTTAAAACACTTAAAACAAATCATTTTACTGATATACGGAAGATTATGGAAATAACAGTATTAAATGATCCCGGCGTAAGTGTGACGTATCATACCGAACCCAGAGTAGATGGGAACAAATCCTCGTCTTATACTAGCGTAAGCAAGACATTGGTATGCCGATCCAGAGTACTTACTGTTGCACACAGTCTCAATACAAGCCTATTAAGTAGCTCATTCCAATCCAGATCCATAATCACTTAAAACAGTTTGAAAACAATTTAATACAAAAATAATTGCGGTACTTAATAAAGCGGTAAATAACACTACAAACGCACAGCTTGCGAATCCACTTGATAACCTGGCAAGCAACCTAAACATGCTCTGACTCCGTAGCACGATCAATCATCGGGTCTAGAAACAAAGCTTAAGTTAAAAACAATTCATCCCCTAACTCTAAGAATACTAGACACCACATAAGACTAGTATCTCAACCACAAGACAAAGCATATGCCACGGAATAACAATCAAACGTATACAATCCATAGCCAAAGTAATACTAGAGTCAAAAATAAGTTAAGCCTAATTAAGTTCTCTTTTGAAAACATAATCCGGAGTAATTATATAACTAAGTTTAAAACATTAAAACCAAGTGAAAATCCCATAGTAGTGAATTAGAATTTAAACTTAGCGACTCAAGTCCCACTCGACCCAAAGATATGCCAGAATAAAACCAAAACATTCCTCATTTTAAAATACGGAACTCAACCTGGCTTAACAACAAAGATACACATTTACAAAAAATCCAAACCTAGCCACAATTGGTCAAAACACCCAAAGTAGACACAAGCGTGTCACAACACATAAATAGGTTCTAAATACGCATATGAGTTCACCAACTCAGATCTGAATATAGAGAAGCCAATTCAACCATTTACATGGAATAACATTGCCAACTCGTTCTGGGAAAGCCAGTTCACCCTGTCGCGACGCATATGCCTGCAACACTTGAACATAACGAATAAAGACCAAAACAAGTATGAATTTGACAATGAAACACAATAATCGATAACTAAAAGCCCTAGGAAATGGGAGTATTTCTACTCCTATCAGAGAGCTGAGCTACACCGAGTTACAACCGAACACACTTGAACCATAACCAGAGTCCCGAGAGTTGAGCTACACCGAGTTACTCTACTGGGTCCCAGAGCTAGGCTACCACCGAGTTACCCCAACCATCACATACCTCATCTAGATCAATACCGGTGCGCACGCAGTCCTAATGATGCCCATTAGGTAGCATGTTCCAACTAAGAGCCATAATGGAAAAAAAGTTCGGAATTATACGTATACAATATATATAGATATTAAAATAACAATTTACTTAATAAAGCGGTAAATAGTAAGTACAAACTCACTGTTTTCTAATCCACGTGATAACCTGGCAAGCAATCTAATCTCGTTTCGTCTCTGAAGCACGAACGGTCGACGAGTCTAAACAATATAAATGATTATTAAAATGGACCCTAACTCTAAAGAGTACTAGACACCATATAGGACTAGCACAATATCAAGTCAAGAAAAACACAGCCAAACAGAATGGACAAATTATCACATAATGACCCGAGTCAAAATACGAACCACATCGAGTAACACAGTTCTCAAATAATTAATAAGCCAACAATAAGTTAAGTCTATTGAGTTCCCGCTTTATATTCCGTTTCGGAAAATATTATTCAAATATTAACTAAATAATAAAATAAATTAATTTACAAATAGTGGGTTAGCCAAGTTACCGATAACTACCAAGCTACCTCACATGTCGGGCGACCTAAGTCTAACCAGACCCAAAATGATTTTTCAAAAAAATAAATCAGAGTCTATAATTCAAATAAACAACTTTGATAAAATAATATGTTTATTCAAATCATAAACAATAATTTATAATTAATAAAACAACTTTGATATAATAAAAAAATCAAAACGGAACCCAATAACTTTAAACATAAGTAACCCAAGTTACAACCAAATACTTAACCGAAATAAGTTAAGAAAGCGCTTTTTAAAGCTAAATTTATAATTTAGCCAATAACAGTTTAAAAATTCTCAAACGATAATTACCTAAGTAATTATCCCAATAAAAGATAATAAAATACTTTTCCAATTTATAATACTCCAAAATAATATTATTTTCAAAGGAGTAAACCACCATAAATTAAAATAAATTTGATACTTAAAAGTTCGGTTTCATTAATTGATAATAACACAATCAAAAGTTTAGTGCACAAAAAAATTAAACCAACCAATTGAACATTTTGCCAAACCCTAATTCATAACCCTATCATAATGAGTAGTATGAGCAGAATATGAACAGTCACAACACATATCTTCGTGCTGTCATAAAACCACAAAAAGATAGGTGAACTGAACGACGAGATTATGGCCAATAAGAAATCAATTTCTGATCTCAAACAATCAAGGCCAGACTCAAATAAAAATTACCCAACTTATAAGAACAATCCAAAAGAACTAAGCACAACAGTGGCGAAGTTTGGCATCTCAAGCAACTCAACTTAGAAGACGGCCGAATTCAACACGGCAAGAACAATAGAATCACACGAATAAACCCAATATGTTATGACCAATTCTACCTCAGTTATTAATCCTAGGAACGACATAGACAACCCTAAGAGGTAAGAACCCATCGGCAGAAACAATAATTGCTAAAACAATAACATTAACTCAAAAGCGGTAAATTGTAACGGCGCCAGAACTCAACATATTTACGTACCAAAATCAATCCCAATGCGTAAGGATTAACGAGAATGAAGTCTGCTGAAGTAACGAGGAAACCCAACTCAGATTGAAGATAAAACAAACAAGATAAGAATTAAAATCGATATTGACAACATTGAATTAAATATGGAAAACCAACGTGAGAACTTACTGGAATCAAAAGCAAATGGAAGAGTAGAATGATGTAATGTTTTACAGCGTATTCAGTAGTAAAAAGTCGGCTAAGGTTTGTTTTAAAACAAAATAAAGAAATAGGGTTTGAAACAGAAACGTAACAAGTCTATTTATAGACCTCTTAGATCGTCAGCGTAAGGAACGATCCTGCAAGAATGTGAACGATCGTGCACTCATATTCAAGTGCACGCTCGTTCACTTGAGGTGCACGATCGTGTACTATTATTCAACTGCTCGCTCGTGTACTTTGGTGCATGGTCGTGTACCTGACAGCAAGCACAAGGTGCTTGTTTTAGATGCACGGTTAGGGCCTAGGGGAGGACTCCTTCGAGTCAGGCCCGCCAGACTTAACCCGGACCCACAAACGAACCAGAAACTTATCAAAACTCAACAGAAAAACGACGAAAAACCACGGGATACTATTATTCAACTGCTCGCTCGTGTACTTTGGTGCATGGTCGTGTACGTGACAGCAAGCACAAGGTGCTTGTTTTAGATGCACGGTTAGGGCCTAGGGGAGGACTCCTTCGAGTCAGGCCCGCCAGACTTAACCCGGACCCACAAACGAACCAGAAACTTATCAAAACTCAACCGAAAAACGACGAAAAACCACGGGATATTACAATTGGTGATTAAGTTAGATGTCTACTTAACTTTATATTTCCATAACTATTAATATTTTTTTAATATTATAATTGCTTGCAAACTATTGATCGGTACAGATATTACTCTTAATTAGGCTACTAATTAGGCGTAAATATATTTTTCTATAATAATTAGACTTCTATACTTAACTAAAATAACTTTTCTAATAGTGTTGGACTTTTATTTAATTTTACATTTGCTACGCACGTAAGCGACATTTATATGATTCGTTATATATATATATATATATATATATATATATATATATATATATATATAGATTGAATTATTAAATATCATCAAAATTAAATTGTTAATTATCATATGACCCGTTATAAATGTGTATTATAGATAGATTGAATTATTAAATCTAATAAACTACTATTTAAAAAAATTAAGAATTATAGTACGTGAACGATATTTATATGACTAGTTATATATATTAAATGTTAATTAGATAAATATAAATATAATTGTGAGCGGAGCGGGGTTCGGGGGCCGCTCGCCCAAGGCTTATGGTTGACTTCTCGATTTGGAAATGGTTTGAAAAATGGAGTCGCCATCTAGTTCAACTAGGAAATGCCTTTTAACCGACTAGATAGCCTTACTCGCCTCCGGTAACACTATCATGAATCGGACCAAAGACAAGGGTTCGTGGACCTCCCCGAGTCTCATGTGCTTGGCTTATCTGTTACCGGCTTTATTTTCTGGACATATTCGTTTTATATCTCATCTCAATAATATATGGAGTTCACAGGATATGGAAGTTGTAAATAAACAGTGATGAAAACAGTAAACACGTTTGACGCGCATAGGACTCGATCTGGACTGGCATTTGAGGCAAGTAGCAGGTACTCCTAAGCATACATCTTACCTTAGAGGTTTCTAACAAGTAGCATAAGTCTGGTTGGTCTGGATTGATTACATGCACAAAGCCTAAAACCGGATGTATAAGCGTGATTGATTGATTTTATTAGGTGAGTCTTGAAAAACCTATACAACCATTACTACTTTTTCATATTAGTCCTACGATGTTTAAGTGATAGGCTGGATTTGCATTAATGGGCCAATTTTGAGTGATTAGTCCTTTAACCGATTATTATTGGATTTGGATGCTTTTGGAAAGCAGTAAACAGTGCTAGCATGCTCAGGGGAAGTTGGATATGCATACAAGGTTAGAGATACTTTTAAACCTCGTTGACTTTGAGTGCCTGACGCTCGCGCGGGTTTTGACCATCGGTCTGGTCAGAATAGGCTTTCGGTCAGATCACGAGAGTTTTGCGCCTCGTTTATCCGGTTCTAGTGGTTCAATCCGGAGTCGATTCCGAGTTTGTGTTGGCCCAGAATCGGCTCTGGAAGTTGTTGGTTTGCTGGGCCTCGGGCTCGTGAACCCGGTTTATACACTATGTTACATATTTGGACTTCTAGGTCCGTTTTACATTGGGTATGGCCCGTTACATTACAGAATATTAAACTACACTAAATTCTCTACGTCAGGGTTCAAATTGGGCCTGATTTGGAGTTCGGATGGGCCCGGAAACACGTTTTGAAGTTTGGATTGCGTTTGGAAGATCTGGGAGCGAATCTGGGTATCTGGCGAAGAATGAACACGGCGCCGGTTCATAGTGCCGTCGCCGGCAGGATGACATGGCGGCGCCGCCGGCTTCAGCGGCGCCGCCGGCTGTTCGTCGGCAATTTTTGGGTCGTTTTGTTTTGCTTCGTTCTCACTCGTTTTAACTCTGTTTTTCATGCAAAAGTAGTCAAAACAACATAAAATTGAACAACGAATCTAAAAAACACATAATCGAAGTGTTTAGAGCTCATCTATGTAAAATTAGTTTTCTGGGCAGCAACTTTTTTTAGGGTTTTCTTAACGCAAAATTAGCTAAAATCTACTTACAACATACATTCTAAGGTGTCTAAATTGATTGCTTTTTCATCGAATTTTATGGTGATTGGCAATTTAATAAATAAGCTATTCATGGTAATTCTATAACTAAAATTAACACATATGCTAGCTATACATCCTAAAACATGCAATTATAGCAATTGTGATATTTTATGACATGTCAAATCAAAGGAATTATGATAGAGGGTCCTCAGAAATACCGTTCTAAGTCCTTGGCTCGTTTCCTGGCAAAGTGGATGCGGAATCCAGCTTTGAATCTATGCAGGGCTTGCGTTCTTGGAGAATCAACACGTGTTTAGTGTTTTCAGGACTGGATTTAATGTGTGTGTGTGAGGTGGCCGAATTTTCTGTCTAATTTTCTAGGGTTTCTATGACACCTTTAGCCAGGCTTGCTTAAGGCTTTATTTATAGTGGTTAAGGGTGACCTAGGATTTCGTTAGAGTCTTCTAGGGTTTAAATTGTTAATTGATAAGTCATTAGGTATTAAGATTAGCTTTAAACTCTATTTAATTAATTAAATTCGGATTTTGACTTGCTAGCTAAGTAAAAAGGTGCTAAAAGTCTATTTTAGTGCCTAATAGTGCTAAAAAGGCTACTAAGGTCCTATGGGTTTGGTTAAGATCAATTTCAGTCCGTCAAACTTGCAAATTGGCCAATAAACTTCTAAGATATGGCATTTACTCCAATTTCTAGACTTAGATTACAATCTCTTTGGATTTTTATGGGCTATTCACGCCAAATTACGTTTTAATCCTCCAAGTTTACAGCTGTGCACATATTACACTTGCTTAGATTCCAGCAAGCAAATAAAAAGCTCGTCACTCGGACAGATTTCTCTGGAAATCATCATTGGATGCTTCAGTTTCTTATCACTTTTTACCTGTCCGAAAAATAGGTGTCTACAATAATATATTGTTTTCAGCGAGAGAGATAGGGTAGGCCTAGGCAGTGCCTGGGCCCTATCTCCAAAGAATTAAAATTTACTTTTAAAAATAATCAAAAAAATTATTAAGTTATATAAAATATGCTTAAATGCACCAAAAATCACAAACTTTTGCGTGTTTTTGGTATTTAACATAATCTTTTAATTTTGGCATGTTTAACATGAACTTTCCAATTTTTTTTTGCAATTAAGACCATGTGTGTTTTCTTTTGAAAAATAATGTCATTCTACATCCAAAACCGCACAGTTCTAATCTAAAACGTTGTCGTTTTACATCCAAAATGGTGTCGGTATCTTTAATTACAAAATTTTGAAAGTTCATGTACTTTTTGCCAAAATTAAAAGATTATTTTAAATACCAAAAACACACGAAAGTTAGTGATTTTTGGTGCATTTAAGCCTATAAAATATATAAACTATTTAGATAATTCAGTTAATTAAAAATCCACAACTTTTAACATTTTTTGGACTGAATCAAATAAATTATCAAAGCATTCAATCAAACTTAACCCACATAATTTAATATAACTATCCATTCACTCAGTTATGGAAGCAATATGTATTAAGTTAGTTAATGTATTTATTTATTTTCTATTAGCACGTACACCTTTTTAATTAACGTATAAGTCAGTTAATGTATTTATTTATTGTCTACGTAGCACGTACACTTCATTTAATTAACGTGTCCCGTTTCAGGAACGTTTCGAAAATTTGAAGTTTCAGACACGAAACTTCATTGTTTACATAGAATACTTTAAAATAATATTATTTCTCCGTGTCCGAGTGTACGGTTTTCCCATATCCCATTTTGTGTTACCTAGTTAATTGTTTATGGTTATGAAATGATTAGTGGATAAATGTAAGAACCATTAGATTGAGTAACACCGAATCAACCCGAATTATAATATCTCTTCAACCGATCAAATTATTAATTTTAACTAAAAAATGATATGGAGAGCTAAAATGCTACATATTTATGCCGATAATGGTGATGAGAAGATGATTTCTTTTTGATATGGGTGTTGAGTATTTATATATAAGAGCATATGAAATTGTATTGAATGTGTGTATTTAAGATTTTATATAAAAGGCTTTAATTGTTGTAACGTTTTTTGATAAAAGATATGGTGTTGATTATTGTAACGTTTTTTAAATTAATAGATGATGTTTTTGAGAAGAAAAAATGAGAAGTTTTTAAGTAATTGATGATGTTTATGTTAGGAGGAAATGAAAAGCTGCGAAGAAAATACTACTCTTTTTATATGTTTAATAGATGTTAATACACATGGCTTAAGCATATGACCCCACATGTCAGCATTGTGTTGAAAGTACTTTTGGAGCTCAGAATTATAGTATACATGGTTTAAGCATATGATCTCACATGTCAGCATTATGTTGAAAGTACTTTTGGAGCAATTAAAGAATGAGAAGTGAAAAAAAAATAACTTGAAGCAACTAAAGAGCTCAATGCCAATATTATTTCTTTCGAGTTCTTGCACTTCTTATTGAACTAAGAAGTTGAGCCAGCAATTCAGCTCCCCTAGCATATTCATCAAATTCATCGACTTTTTCTAAGAATAGTAGATAAATGTTTTCTATGTTTGTGCTTGATGTATATGGAAAAATTAAAAAGCCCATAAAGTAGAGAATGTAGGCCCTAAAGTAACGTAAAATCACTTCATCATCATCTCCTATGTTTTCGGGAACATCTTTGAATGTACTTCAAAGCCAAACATATTTAATAAAAGTAGCTTCAGGACTTGCACAGCCCAATAGTTTTATACACGCATCATTTAAATCAGTTCTCTCAAAAATCACAACTGGGAGGCCTGATATATAATGAACATCTTCAAGTGTGAGGGTTATAACATTATCTCTTATGGTGAAGCAAATATCTTTATTGTCAAAAACGAAGGTTGAACAAACTTCAAACAGTAGCATTGCAGAAGTATTAAAAAAAGAAACCTTCCCAAGTTTAGAAACGCTCAAATGTTGTATTTTATCATATACCCTTGTATTAGGGACCCAACGTTCCGGAAAAGAAAAATGGACACAAGATCTTGTCTGCATATACAAAAATAAAAAAAGATTTAGAGGATTAAAAAAACCATATAAAAAATAATTTGCATTTGAAACAGAGACATAGAGGAGAAAGAAAGAAGGAAACGTAGAACTTGAATTGGACTTGGAGTGTTGATTTCAGAGTTTAATTTTTCAACTAAATTTTGATAGTGAAGAGAGGATTAAGAACTTTTGATGTTCAAGAATTCGTTGTAGGGCAGGATATTAAAGAATGTAAGGTTCTATATTCATACCATTGTAAGCCTCGTCGTTGTTGTGAAGGTAAAAGCAGAGCTTGAAGAAATGGGTACAAAAATAAAACAATGAGGAGTTATATATGTGATGTTTTTTGGAAAAAAGATCAATTCACCACCTCAACTTGACACAGAAATCGAAAGATACATCCGTAAAAATAAAACCCCTCAAATTTGGCACCCTAATTAATTAATTAAAATAATACTTTAAAACCTAATTAGACCTACTTGGTCCAGTACGCCACCGGTCAATGTACATTACATTCCTGCAATTCGTAGCATACACCATCAACAATAATTGCACAGCTAGGACCAAGAAATGAGAAAGACAAATTAACAGCAACATACAGAACTTGCGATGGAGGAAAAGTTGTTGCGTTTGAAACGATGGCTGGGAACGTCACAACAATATTATAGAACCGGCGATGGACAAACTCCTTCTGCGGTTTTAAAACGTGATTACTGCAGCGTTGTTTCTTGCATGGAGACATTCATCCGGCATGGTTTGAGAACGACGATGAATGGTGATGGGTGGAGATGAAGATGACATGCAGCGTTTAAGGTTAAAATCAGGTTAATTGATTTAAGGTTAAAATCAGGCTAAATGGATCTCTTAAAAAATATTGGCTAATTGTAGAATTAGGTCCCTAAAATTTTGATTAAGAATTAATATGATTTTTAAATTTTTAAAATTATAGGGATATTATTTAAATTTTGAAACTGACTAAGTTTCACTTTCTGAAATATATCAAATATTAAATGCTTAAAAATGATTTTTGACACAAAAGTGTTTATTAGTTTAGAAAATCCTATTTATGTGCCTATCAAAATATTTATTTCCGGAATTGACACCATTCTGCAAAATGCCTCCCTGTCTGGGCAGGGATGTAGATTAACCTGCCTAACCCCATTAAAAATTTAGGTCTTTCGTATGTCATGTTAACCTATCTATATTGTGACGGTCCACTAGAATTTGGCAAAAAAAAACGGTCCACTAGAAAATTAAAGGATTGTACGTAATTAATAAGAGTTATACATAAATTTAAATATAAATATACTGCCTCTTTAGTGTAGAAATGATCTTTATTGTATTAAATTTATCAGAAATTAATTATTATTATTATTATTATTATTATTATTATTATTATTATTATTATTATTATTATTAATAATTTATATAAAAATAAATAATTCATGCATAAGAGTAGGAAAATACCAATCAAGTTTAGGGGAGAAATTAGGATTAATTCCATAAAAAATCACGACCTTTACATTACATGAAATTTTATTTTAACCACGACCTTTAAAACTTCCTATATAAAACCATGACCTTTCATTTTTTTTCTTAAAATCTATCATTTTAGTGTACTTTTTTTACTAATATCTTCATTAAACTATTAGTTAAATACCCAAATTATAAATTAACAGCTAATATTATTATCTTTCGGCTAGAGTCTGTAGGATTACTAATTTTTTGTCAAAAAGAGTTACACCTAATTTTACTTTATTGATAGATTTGAAACAAAATGAAAGGCTGTGCCTTTAAATGCCAACTTTTAAATATTGTGATTAAAATGAAACTTCGTGTAAAGGTCGTGATTTTTTATGGAATTAATCCGAGAAATTAATGATTATTTAAAAAGTTATGACTATTTTGATCAAAACATAAATTTACGAGATAAATAGATACTCCTTCCGTCCCAAATTGATAGGTACTCCCTCTATTTTTTTTAGTTGTGCATTTAGCCAAATGAATTTGTCTATATTTACATGTCCATTTAGAATTTCAAGATGACTTTATAAAGGATGGGGGATAATCTATTGCTAAGAGCTTTCGAAAGTATCTTATAAAACCCATTTATCAAACTGATAGGACGGTAATCCTTAATGTTTGACGATCCTGCCATCTTTGGAACCAAAACTAAAAAGGAAAAGTTAATACCTCTAGGTAGAATGCTAAAACTGTGAAACTTACTGAAGAAATCAATAATGACATCCTTCATCATTGGCCACGCTCTCTATTAACAATTAAATTAAAATCGACCAGTCCTGTAGCCTTATTCACGCCACAAGAAGAGATAGCATCAAGGATTTCAGGCTCCTCAAAAGACTTGATCAAAGATTCACTTTACGCATCAGAGATCTTATCGAAGGTGAGACCAGAGATGTCAAAACTAATCCTTCCTTCACAGCTGAAAAGAGATTTATAGAAATCTCTAACATGGACCCTAATGTCTTTTGGCTCCGAGTAAGTAGTTTCATCCACCAGCAGAGATGAAATATGGTTGTTCCTATAATGGGAAGAAGCCATGCTGTGGAAAAACTTTATGTTCCTGCCGCCTTCAGAATTCCATTTAAGCCTTGATCTTTATAACCAGAGAGACTCCACGTTCTTTTCTGCACGCCAAAGGTCAACTTTAAGACTAGTGTATTCGGCCAGCTCCTCTTTTGTCATGGTTACCGAATCAGCAGCAATGTCTTTAGCTAAAACATTCCAGAGAGCTCCTGAATTGTCTTGTTCTGGTCAACAAAGATCTCAAGAATTTTAGTGGAAATAGAAAGGTCATGTATGTGTAGAGGGAAGAGCAGGCACTGAGAAGCAGCAAGTGATCACCGTCACATCATATGGCTTTTTATGGACCTGGACCTTCTTCTTCAGTCTTCAATTTAGATTATTGTACACTACTAGAATACAGTAGATTAGCGACGGATTTTTGCGACGGACGCTAAATCCGTCGCTAATCAGCCACATTTGCGACGGATATAGCGACCATTTAAGAAACTGTCGCAAAATACACCAAAAAACAATTAGCGACGGATATCCGTCGCTAATCCGTCACTGAATTTGGCGCGTTTTGGTGGGAAACCAAGGCGCCTTTTTTTTAGGAAAATTAGCGACGGATGACAAAAGTCCGTCGCTAATGTGGCCCATGATGAAACGCTCCGTTTCAGTGGAGACGTTAGCGACGGATTTAATCTGTCCGTCGCTAAATTAGCGACGGACTTAAGTGTCCGTCGCCAAATCATTAATTTAAACGGTGCGTTTCGTAAAGGATTCCATTTTAGCGACGGAAACTTCAGTCCGTCGCTAAAATAGAATGTTATTAACTCCCAGGTCTTCTTCTTCATTCAGTTTGCAATTCTAAAAAACCCTACTGCCGCCGTTTCCCCCTACTGCCGCTTCCCCCTACTGCCGTTTCACCTCCAGCCTTCCCCCTCCGGTCGCCTTCCTGTTTCCCCTTCCCCCTCCGGTCGCCTTCCCCCTCCGGCCTTCTTCTTCTTCATTTCTGGTGTTGTTGCTGCCGCCACCTCCGCCTACTGCCGCCTCCGCCTGCTGCCGCCTCCGCCTTCCTTTCTCCGGTGAGTTTTTTTTCTGCATTATTATCTATTTGTTTATTAATTGTTAGTTATTTGTTTTAAATTGATTTGTTAGATTAATATATATATGTTTTAGTTAGATTAATATATTTTGTTAGATATAATTAAATTAGGGCAGAATTTAAGGTTTAATTTTAGGGTTCAAATTGGTACTTTAGATTAAATTTTAGGGTTGATTGTAGTTTAATTAATTGATAAATTGGATTGAATTTTAGGTTTATTTTAGTTTAAATTGTAAATTAGATTAAATTTTAGGTTTAATTTTAATTGGTAATTTAGATAAATTGTTAGGTTTAATTTTAGTATTATTTTAAATTCATAAATTCGATTTACATAGAGGTTTATTTTTTTGCCAAATAATTAAAGGTTAATTATTAATTGTGTAAAATTGTTAATAATTTTTTTACTTAAATTGATATATTTATAATTAGGTTAATTAATAGTTTAAGTTATAATTTAATTAATTTTTTATTTAGTTGTAAAAGTTTTAGTTGTATTGTTAGGTAAAGTTAGTTTATGTTAATTATTTGAAATTAGGTTAATTTATTACATTATTTAGTTAATATTTTTTGTTAGATTAATTAGTTTATTAAAAGAGATTAATATTTGTTACATTAACTTAGGTTTTTTTGTTAAGTTGTTATATTGATAGGTAGGTGAATTGTTTAACTTAATTAGTAAATTGGACTGAGTTTTATTAGTAATTTTGTTTGTTTATTGTAGTTTGGTGGTTTGTGTATCATAAATTGCTTGCAGGACTTCCCTGAAAAATGGGTGATGCTCATTTTTTAGGCGAAGTGCTGCCAAAATTTAATTAGAAAAACAAAATTGATAAATCTTAATATTTAATTAATATGATAGGTTTGTATTCGTTGACGGTTGCTAGTAGAGTTGTTCCGACTGATCCTGCTGTTTCTTCTATTTTTTGCGGTTCTGCGCTTCAACAAGTAGGTGTTATTGCTTATTGTTGTTATTTTATTTACTTTATTGAATTACAACTTTCAACCTAAATTGACCGCGATTTTATTCCCACCGAATAAAATCGCAAACCTAGCCTTAGAGTTCCCGTCTCGTGTGTTCAAGAGATTGAACGACACGGGATTGTACAGTTTGTACAGTTTGCAAAACTGGTCCTCCCGTAACTCGGTCACGAAAACCATATATGTCTAGTAGCGGTAGAAAAATATTTGGTTGTTTTCCAGCGTTTGTTCTCCGGGTGGATGTATAGTATATGTTTTGTAACGCTTATTCCTCGCGGAATATATAATTAGCGTTACAGCGCATATACTAAATATCGCACTGAAGGAGAACGACGCCGGAAGGCTGCCGAATATTTTTCTCCGTTGCTAGGCATATATCGTGGCCGAGTTAAGGGGAGCCAGTTTTGCGAATGGGATAGGTCCACACCTTTAAAGCAGTCAATTACATTGACTTTGCTATTCTCGAGCGAAAACCCTCCTAATTATCCGTGCTACAGAAATGGATACAGACCGAAGTTGGATGTATAGGCGGCTCCAGGGCGGGTTGCTGTACCCTGGTTTTGAGGAGCGCGTCCAAGAGTTTGTAAATTTCGCTTTACGCCATCCAGCGTGTATGAGCGGGCCCGATATTAAATGCCCTTGCCCTAGGGTGGGATGTAAAAATACGAGTTACCGAGATGTCGAAACAGTGAAGCTCCACATTTTGCAGAAAGGGTTTGTTAAAGATTATCAAGTTTGGGTTTTTCATGGGGAGGGAAATGTTTTAAATCCCCGTCCTGTTACACAACTGCCGGAGTGTGACGTTGACATGGAATATGAGGGGGGTGACGAGTTCAGCTCAGTTAAGAGAATGGTTATTGATGTTGCGGGTCCAGAAGTAGTGTTCACGGAGGAGGAGCCGAATAATGAAGCTAAACATTTTTATGATATGATGCGTGCGGCCGAAGAACCTGTATGCCCCGGTAATAGCAAACATTCTCCCTTGTCTGCAGCTGCTAAAATGTTGGACATCAAATGTCGACATAGTGGGTCAGTAGCTTTAGTAGATGATGTGACCGAATTTATACAAGAGCTGCTCCCAGAGGACAACAAGATGACAAAGAACTTTGCTGAAATAAAGAAGATAGTCAGAGGTCTTGGGTTGCCGGTTGAAGTTATCGATTGCTGTTTCCGCAATTGCATGTTCTGCTTCTAAATCACTTGCTTCCTTTCCTATGTTGTTTCTGCTAGAACTAGGTTGATGTTCGCGCGTTGTGCGGATAAAACCGGTTTTTTAATTTAATTAATTTAGAGTATTAATTTTGTATTTAAATAACTGATTAAACAACTCCGAGTCTCCAACATGCATAAATACTTTATTAACCCAAATTAATATAAGAATGCTAGAACAATATATAGATATCAAAAATTTAAACTTAGTAACAAGTAACAGACAAGTAAGACTTATAATTACTACTGCGGTCTAAGAGTAAAATTAGTTCAATAACTTTAATAAAATAGGTGAGTCCCAGGAGACGTATCTTCCACCGCCGACCTCACTAGGTGAGACGTATCTCTAACCTACCTTAATAACCATATGATCATTCCGGTGCGCACGCAGTCTCGATGATGCACATCGAGTAGCCCGTTCCAATTCAGATCTATAATGCCGAAAACAGTTCGAAAGTTGTTTATACAATATAGGGTTAATTCCTAAAAAAATCACGAACTTTACACGAAGTTGCATTTTAATCATGACCTATAAAAGTTTCCATTTAAAGGCACGAACTTTCATATTGTTTCAAATTCATCATTTCATTGTATTATTATTGACTAAATTTTTCACTAAACCATTAATGAAAGATCCAAGTTATTAATCAACATCAAATCTTATTATCTTTCAGTTAGAGTATCTAGGATTAGGAATTTTTAGTCAGATAAAATACACTGAATTTTCCATTGGTGATAGATTTGAAATAAAATAAAAGTTCGTGCCTTTAAATGACAACTTTTAAAGGTCATGATTAAAATGAAATTTCGTGTAAAGTTCGTGATTTTCTTAGGAATTAACCCTACAATATATATGTATGCAAAAATACAATTTACTTAATAAAGCGGTAAATAGCGATATAAACTCACTGCTTGCTAATTCACGTGAAAACTCCTGGCAAGCGACCTAAACTCGGTTCGCCTCGAAAGCACGAACGGTCGACGAGTCTAAACAAATGCAAATAGTTATTAAAAACGGACCATAACTTTATAGAGTACTAGACACCACATAGGACTAGCACAAATAGCTTGTTACGGTAAAGCCAATCAGAGTAAACGCAATACTCAAATAATTATAAAGTCAACAACAAGTCAAGCTTTATTGAGTTCTCGCTTTAAAGGCTGTCTCAGGAAATATTATTTAAATATTTATTAAATAAAAAACCAAATTAAAATCCATATCATTGAGTTAGTTGAGTTATCAAAACTACCAAGCTTCTTCCCACTTGTTTGGCGACTAAAGTCTAACCCAACTCAAAGGCTTTATCAAATTATAAACCCAAGTTTATAATTCCGAAAACAACTTTGATAAAATAATATACTATTCAACTTATAAACCATAGTTTATAATTATAAAAACAACCTTGATAAATAATAATCAAATTCAAAATGGAACTTAATAGCTTTAAATTGAAGTAACCCAAATTAGAGACCAAAAATTTAACTAAATAACTTTAGAAAATGTTCAGGGGCTAAATTGTAATTTAGCCAAATCGACATGCCAAAATGATATTCGAAATCAAATATAATTACCTGAGTAATTATATAAATTTAGGTTACATAATAATTGTCGTTTACACTTTACTAATTTATAAATTAAAACGAAATCCAAAAGTTATTATTAAAACAATAACAATAGGTTAAACTAACTTGAGGGATTCAATTGTTTTAGACAAAACAAATGAGTGATCATTATAGCCATTTAACCATCTCCCTTGAATTCAAACAAGACAATTCCCTCCATCTAACAAAAAGTTGCAGTAACCATCAAACTTAAAGCAACCTTAAATCCATACATGATTTATGCTAATATAGCAACATCATTCATGAATAAACAATATACAAATCACCTAATCAAAACCTAAGAGAAACAGCAGCAATTGTAATAAGAAATCCAGAGCAAAATAAGAACAACGGTATATATTAAAGCAAGGCAACGATAAACCGTACAGCGTAGAACGAAAGAACTAAATGTACCGTTAACGATTACAACACATGAAGATCGAAGAGATCGATGAATAATGAAGAACTGTCGAAGAAATTTTAAGTTTATAGCTAGAACAATGAGATAGGAATCAAGAACCGTATTTGACGATATCGAAATCAAATAAACCAAGTAACGTAATACTTACCGAATCTTTGAATTGAAAGGAAAAGGAATGAACGTCTGAATGTGTTTAAGAGCTTTAGAGTTGGCTAGGGTTTTAATAAAATAGGGTTTTATAATTTTAAAAACCGTGCTCATCCGATCCAGACTTCCAGACGTGTTTCCGTGCTCATCAGGACTCCAAGTCAGGCCCATTTTGCACCAAGACGTAGGGAATTAGATGTAGTTTAATATTATGTATTGTAATGGGCAAGACCCGATGTAAAACAGACTCAGAAGTCCAAATATGTACATAGTGTATAAACCGGGCCCACGAGTCCGAAACCAGCAACTTCCAGAGCCGATTCCGGGCTAACCCAAACTCGGAATCGACTCTGGATTAAACCAGTAGAACATGACTAACGAGACGCACAACTCTGGTGATCTGACCGAAAACCCATTTTGACTAGACCGATGGTCAAAACCCGCGCGAGTGCCAGGCATTCAAAGGCAACGAGGTTTAAAAGTATTCCTAACCTTGTATGTATATCCAACTGCCCCTAAGCATACCAACAATGTTTACCGCTTTACAAAAGCATTCCAAATTCAATAATAACCGGCTATAGGACTAATCACCTAAAATTGGCCCATTAATGCAATTCCAGTCCATCGCTTAGACATCATAGGACTAATAGGAAAACGTAGTAACAGTTGTATAGGCTTTTAAATACTCACCTAATAAAATCAATCAATCACACCTATACA
This sequence comes from Mercurialis annua, assembly GCF_937616625.2. Lineage (NCBI taxonomy): Eukaryota > Viridiplantae > Streptophyta > Magnoliopsida > Malpighiales > Euphorbiaceae > Mercurialis > Mercurialis annua. The sequence goes on along the minus strand of NC_065574.1, from coordinate 37,806,969 downwards.
TCCGGTTTTAGGCTTTTGCATGTAAAATATCCAGACCAGTCAGACTTATGTTATTTGCCAGAAATCTCTAAAGTTAGATGTATGCTTAGGAGTACCTGCTACTTGCCTCAAATGCAAGTCCAGATTAAGTCATATGCACGTCAAACTTGTTTACTGCCTTCATACATGTTTATATATAGCTTTCATATCCTATGGACTGCATATACTGCTGAGATAAGAATATAAAATGAATATGTCCAGTAAATAAAGCCGGTAACCAATAAGCCAAGCACAAGAGTCTTGGGGAGGTCCACGAATCCTAGTCTTTGGTCTGATGCACGATAGTCTTAGCGGAGGCGAGTAAGGCTATCTAGTTGGTTAAAAGGTATTTCCTAGTTGAACTAGGTGGCGACTCCATTTTTTAAACCATTTCCAGATCGAGAAGTTAGCCATAAGCCTTGGGCGAGCGGCCCCTAAACCCCGCTCCGCTCACATACTGATACTATAAGGTAAGTGTATCCTTAGGGATATAAGGATTATGCGGCGGTTCTAGCGAGTAGATCGATTAAGAGTATTATTGGAAGATCGTGAATTAGAAATAAAGTAGTGCGATGTGAGATGCATAATGATGTCGAGTGAGATGCAGAGAAGAGCTACGAAAATCTACTTTATTACAAGAAGCGAAGTCGTAACAAGTTAATATGTTGATGGTTAGAGATAACATTATTAAGGTGTTATTTCTCTCGTAGTAGAAACGAAATGGTGCAGAAAGAGGAAGTAAATATATTGATTATGAAAGGGAAGTTATGATTAATTCAAGAAAGTATAAGTGGAAGAGCGGATAAGTGAAAGTAAAGAGTAGTACGGAAAAGAAGTGCAAAGATATTGGAAAACAAAGGGAGAGTAATTAGATATGAGAGTATAGGAAGTTAAGAGAATATGTGAAGGGATGTTGACGTCAGAATCATATAAAGTAATGAACAAAAATTATACGAAAAATAATTTAATGGAAAACGTTGTCAGGAGACGATTTAATGTGAATATGAAAGAGTTTCCTCTAATAAGTTAAGTCATGAGTTAGAAAGTGATGTACTTTAGGTTGAGACATCGATTGTATGATGTAATTGTTGAGATATTCACATAATTATGTGTGAATTGAGTCTCAAGCTGAGAAATTGATGTAAATCAATTCTTAGCAAGGAATACACTACAAGTTTATCTTGAAAAGGAAACTGTTATAACAAACGTGCTGAGTACTGTTTTTGGATAGTCTCACGTGTGATGCAAAAACGTTGGATAAATTATGAAATCATAAATGTTATCGTTTCTTGAGAAAGAATTCTAGTATAAGAAGGTAAGTTGCGAGTAATGGAATTAGTATACTATAAAAATTAGGAAATTGCAAGTGATAAGCGGGAATGAACGAAAAGATTATTATTTAAGGACGATAGAGTGACGTTGTTTAAGATAAGATATTAGGTTGTGAAATGACGAATAGAAATCGTTACCAAGGAATGGATTTGATATGAGATAAAGTATTGGTATAAAGTGCAAGAATATGAACATTGAAAGTACAATAAGAGATTAAATAATGTAGAACGATGAAAGGTTGATATTAAGTTAAGATTGCATATACTATCGTGTTGGAGAAATTTGGTATAAAGAGCAAAAGCGATTATCGGTAATTTGATGGAAATGGAGCTATGAGTATGTAAATATGCTAGTGTGCTAAAGATGAGTAACACGAGTAAAGACTATTGCTGATAATGGAATAGTAATGAAGTAAGATATTTGAGTAAAGATGGTTGCGATTGTTAGGTGAATAATAAGGAACAAAGAATGGGTAAGTCGTGATTAAGAAGGACATATCGTTAAGAAACGATTAACAAATGAGAAATTTAGCTTACAAGATAAGCTTCCCATCATTGCGTGTTATACGACCACGAAGTGCAAAAAGTTATCATACAAAAAGGAGTTAGTCCAAACTCAACGTAATACTCATAGTTTTGAGTTCCAATTCGGGGACGAATTATTTTAAGGGGGGAAGAATGTAACATACCTGACTATTATGACATAAGAATCCGACGTGTGACACACGTATGGTTGAAAGTCCGATAAAATGCATGTCGTGTTTGATATATAACTAAGTTAAATATGTGAAAGGGAAAAAATAAATTGTGATTTAAGGATGAGATAAAATTATATTTGGAGTCATAATCAGGTATGAAGAGATAAACATTCATATCGGATATAATACGCGTGCAAAGTAGTATTTGATAAAGTAGCTGTTAAAATAAAATATATTAATATATCAATATGCATCTCTAATTGAAGAGTAGAAAGTTTTGGAAAACTCCCTGAAATTAAAACATCAAAATATGGAAGTTTGGACATAAAAAATTAAGAATAAAAAAAATAGCGATTAAGGGACACGTGGCGTGCATACGAGAAGATAAGTGTCCCGCATGCAAGATGACAAGTGTCACGCATGCACGGTGACACATGGCGCACATGCACAGTGACACATGCCGCACATGCATGGTGACACAAGGCGCACATGCACGGTGACACATGGCGCACTGGCACGGTGAAATGTGGCAAGAGACATTGCCTATAAATAGAATTAAAAAACGTTTAAAATATGTTTTCTTGTTTCGTCGATATCTCTCAATCAAGACATTGGAAATTGATATGTTTTATGTCAAATCGAAGCTATCAACGTGATCTTCGACTATACAATTTTTATGTTTCGAAATTGAGCCGAAATATATATCAGAATATCGATGCAAAGTGATGCTAAAAACGACGTGTTCGGTTCGTCGTGCTTCGAATAATTTTCTCGTTCGTTCTTATGAAAATTTAATCTCTCAAATCCTTTGGTTAAAGTTTCTGATTTTTAAAGAGCAGTATCTTAAAGATTTATTGCATGTCGAGGCATCGAGATTCAAACCTTTGCGAGTTCATATTTCCATAAGAAGGCGCACGATCTGTGAGTTGTACTTTATTCTTAAATATTAATGTTATTAATTATTTATATATATATGAAATGTTTGGAAACGATATATAATATATGCTATGGAAAGCCGATATAGTTCCGACGAAATGAGGTTACCTATTAAACAACAACAAGATTGCGTGTAAAGTAGTAATGTCAATGAATAGATAGTGTTATACTTAATATATATGTTTGTTTGCGATTGCAAGTGTGTGTTGATTTGATATTTGTGAATCAAGCTTGAAATATTAATGTGTGTGATGTTTGGTTGTGAGAATCATGTCATGCTTATATTTGTATATTCAATGAGAATTGATAATATTCGTTGGTTGCCTAAAATGGCCATTCAGGCCACCATCGTGAGAATGAATTATTGGTTGCCGAAAGGCGATTTGGGCCAATAATGTAATGTTGGTTGCCTATATGGCAATTTGGGCCAACATTGTGATAATTCCGTTATTGGTTGCCTAAATGGCGATTCGGAAAAATAAAATTATGTTGGTTGCCTAAAAGGCGATTTGTGTAAATGTGGAAACTCGGTGTGAGCATAGCTCTCGGGACCATTAGAGTAACTCGGTGTAGCTCAGCTCTCGGGACTCTGGATATGGAATAAGTGTGGTCGGTGGTAATTCGGTGTAACTTAACTCTCGGGACCAGGCCTATTGGATTAAGGATATATTTAGTATTGTGGATTAGGGTTCCAACTATTAATCGTAAGTTGTTATTAAATGTTTTAAACGGTTTTAAAGGTTTTCCATTTGATAAATATAAATAGTGGTATAAACTCATCTCAGTATATCTAACCCCGTCGTTTTCCCAATTTTTTCAGGGCTCGCAGATCTTTGTTCTTTACTTTCCTCGAAGGTTACATATCTTTTTAAACTGTCAACTATTTTATTCTTAGGCCGCAGTAGTAATTAGCTGTCTTTATTATTATTTCAGTTGTTTGACGGATTTGTCCGACTGGATTATTTATTGTCTAGGCATGTCACATTATTTAATCTGGTTTATGTTATGCCATATTTAAGACTCAGTGTTGGATGAGCATGCTATATATAATGTTGGATATTATAAACTGCTAGAATTAGGCTGAAGTCTCGGTTGCCCCCGAGCATTGGTTTTCGTGCAGGTTTATTCATAACCGAGAAAAGAGAGCACCCTCTTTCTTGGCTCGTATTCAACTCCCTCCCAGAATAGCACAAGCTCTCAAAAACAAGGAATTCAAATATCGTTGCTTTATCCGCGGCTCTCGCCTCTGCATCTGGATTTGTGCTTGGAATTTGCTCTTCTACCCGGAATATCTCGAGATCAAGACCCATAATGTAAATTGAGTTGGGAACCCTACCCCTGCCCACTTGTAGGATGACCAAGAACCGATTCCGCCACAACCTTCAATATTCTGTCTTTCATCTACAAGGCTAGCTACGGGTGTTGATACTACATTACCCATGCCCTAGCGCCAGTCGCAATTCATGAAAATGAGTCGTGACACTAGTACTCTTTTGAGTTAGGGTTTATTTTTAATTATTATTTATACCTTGTTTAGACTCGTCGGTCGTTCGTGCTTAAGAGATGCACCAGGATTAGATTGCTTGCAAGGTTATCATGTGGATTAGCAAGCAGTAAGTTTATATCTCAATTTACCGCTTTATTAAGTAAACTTTATATTTTGTATGTATATTGTATAAATAGATTTCGAATTGTTTTTTAACGTTATGGATTTGATTTGGAACGAGCTACTCGAAGGGCATCATCGAGACTGCGTGCACACCGGTATTAATGATCATATGGTATTGTGGTAGGTTAGAGATATGTCTCACCTTAGTGACGGAGCCGATGGAAGATACGTCTCCCCAGACTCACATATTTATTAGGTGACAGTCGGGGGTTGGTTATAGAGATACATCTCACCGACATAACAAATGGATTTAGAATTGTGGTTTAGGGTTTCGATGATTATCCATAATGAATAATTGTTTTAAAGGTTTTCTAACTTAATAAATGTAAATGGTTATATGAACTCATCTCAATATATCTGACCCCGTTGTTTTTCTAAATTTTCCAGGTTTATGATTTGAGCGCTTGGTTGATCCTTGTTTCTTCATTCTTCTTAGGTTTTTTTTATTTTTCAGAATAAATAGTCAAATTTGTTTTAAACTCTTAAACCATAGTAGTAGTACTAGATTATTTCCCGTCTTTGACTATTTTTTTGAGTGATCCAACTGTTATTTTATTGCTATTGGCATGATTACTCTGTTTATGGTATTTCTATATATTGCCATACTTTTGGAGTTTTTAATTCAAGACAAGCATACTTTGAATATGTGTTGCTTTTATATATTGCTAGACTAGGCTGAAGTCTCGGTTGCCCCCGAAAATGTAGTTTTATACAGTTACATTGTTTTAAATGTATATTGTTGGTTATCTGAAAGGCTAGCTATGGGTTTTGGTACAACAATACCCATACCCTAGCGCTGGTCGCAATCTATGAAAATGGGTCGTGATAAAGTTGGTATGAGAGCTTTTGTTTCAAACCAAGGCTTTTTATATGTTATTTGTTTATTTTTTTGGCATGATAAGTGGTTAATGAATCCTAAGAACTACTACATAATTATGATTCGAGTCATGTCTTTGAAACGTCATTTTTTGTTTTCAAAATTTTTTTGCGTACTCCTATAGGAATGTCATGAGTGGGTTGTGTGATTTAACTGATATATTTCTTGTATAAGTTGTTGTTTTCACTTGGGTTCACTTGTACGCACTCAAATCATAAGCCTGGAAAATTGGGAAAACAACATGGTCAGATATACTGAGATGAGTTCATAATGCTATTTACATTTATTAAGTTTAAAACCCTTAAAAAATCATTTTATACTAATATACTTAGGATTATGGAAATACAGTATTGAAATGATACCAGTTTAAGTATGACGTATCATACTGAACCCATAGTGGATGGGAACAAATCCTCGTTATATAGCAGCGTAAGCAAAACATTAGTCTGCTGATCCCAGAGTACTTACTGGTGCACACAGTCTCGATACAAGCCTATCGAGTAGCGTTTTCCAATCCAGATCCATATTCGCTTAAAACAGTTCAAAACAGTTTATATGCTAAAATAATTGCGGTACTTTATAAAGCGGTAAATAAAACTACAAACTCACTACTTGCGTATCCACGTGAATCTTAGAAAATAGCCTAAACCTGCTCTGACTCCAAAGCACAAACAGTCGACGAGTCTAGAAACAATGCTTAAGTTAAAAACAAATCATCCCCTAACTCTAAGAATACTAGACACCACATAAGACTAGCATCTCAAACCACAACCAAGGTATAAGCCCAAGCACAACATCCATACAAATACATTCCATATTCAAATTAATACCAGAGTCAAACAATAAGTTAAACATAATTGAGTTCCCCTTGAAAATATAATCCGGAGTACTTATATAACTTAGTTTAAAACTTTGAAACCAAGTGAAAATCCCAGAGTTGTGAATTAGACTTCAAGCTTAATCTCACATGTCGGGTGACCCAAGTCTAACCCGACCCAATTATATGCCAGAGTAAAACCAATGTTAAATCTAAAACTTTTAAACCAAAACATTATTCATTTGAAAATTATGGAACTCAATATAGCTTAACAACAAGGCAACACTTACACAATATGCTCAAAACTAACCACAATTGGCCAAACCACCCAGAGTAGACACCAGCGTGCCAAATCACTTAAAATGATTCCAACAACATGTATACATATCTAAAGCATAAACTCATATATGAACCAATTAATCAAACCAACAATCATTCATGGCATAGAATTTCTAATCTTATAATCAACAAACATGAAACGTTTGCCCAACAAGTTTAAACAATACTAACATACCAAAGTCATACAAACAACCCCAAAAAATGTTTATGGGCAGCAACAATATCCTCAAACAATAACAACAACAAACCAATATATAATTAAGTATTTTAAGACAACAATCCAACCATAGGTTCAACTTCGAAGTTCTGATGGGATCCGATGCATTAGTGCTGGTATGATCGCACCCGTCACACCTTGCACGATCATCATAAATATATGCTGCCTTGCAACTCATTCAACTAAAATAAAGACTATTTTTGAAAGTACGTTTTGGTCCCTGAACGTTTTCCATATTTCCCGTTTAGTCCCTGCATTGCAATTCATCGGTGCTCGTTACTCGTTCTGTTTATGTCTCGGCGATAATACTAAAAAAAATGCAGGCGCGGACCGTAAAAATGAAAAAAAGGGGTGCAACACGAGGACTTCCCAGGAGGTCACCCATCCTAGTACTGCTCTCGCCCAAGCACGTTTAGCTTCGGAGTTTTGATGGGATCCGGTGCATTAGTGCAGGTATGATCGCACCCTTCACACCTTGCACGATCATCGTATATATCTGATGCCTTACAACTCATTCAACCAAAATAAAAACTATCTTTAAAAGTACATTTGGGTCCCTGAACTTTTTCCATATTTCCCGTTTAGTCCCTTCATTGTAATCCATTGATGCTCGTTACTCATTCTGTTTATGTCTCGGCGATAATAATAATAAAAAACATACAGGCGCGGACTGCAAAAATGCAAAAAAGGGGGTGCAACACGAGGACTTCCCTGGAGGTCACTAATCCTAGTACTGCTCTCACCCAAGCACGTTTAACTTCGGAGTTCTGATGGGATCCGGTGCATTTGTGCTGGTATGATCGCACCCGTCACACCTTGCACGATCATCGTATATATCTGCTTCCTTGTAACTCATTCAACCAAAATAAAAACTATCTTTAAAAGTACATTTTGGTCCCTGAACTTTTCATATTTCCCGTTTAGTCCCTGCATTGCAATTCATCGGTGCTCGTTACTCGTTCTGCTTATGTCTCGGAAATGATAGTAATAATATAAAAATACAGGCGCGCACCCCAAAAATGCAAAAGATGGGTGCAACACGAGGACTTCCCAGGAGGTCACTCATCCTAGTACTGCTCTCATCCAAGCACGTTTAACTTCGAAGTTTTGATGGAATCCACTGCATTAGTGCTGTTATGATCGCACCCGTCACACCTTGCACGATTATCATATATATCTGTTGTCTTGCAACTCATTCAACGAAAATAAATACTATCTTTAAATGTACGTTTTGGTCCCTGAACTTTTTCCATATTTCCTGTTTATTCCCTACATTGAAATTCATCGGTGCTCGTTACTCGTTCTGTTTATGTCTCCGCTATGATAATAATAATAAAAAAATACAGGCACGAACTGTAAAATTGCAAAAAAGGGGTGCAACGAGAGGACTTCCTATGAGGTCGCCCATCTTAGTACTGCTCTCGCCCAAGCACGTTTAACTTCGGAGTTCTGATGGGATCCGGTGCATTATAGCTGGTATGATCGCACCCGTCGCACCTTGCACGATCATCATATATATATATATATATCTGCTGCCATACAACTCATTCAACCAAAATAAAAATAATCTTTAAAAGCATGTTTTTGTCCCTGAATGTTTTCCATATTTCCCGTTTAGTCCCTACATTGCAATTCATCGGTGCTCGTTAATCGTTCTGTTTATGTCTCGGCGATGATATGTAAAACTAAAAAACCATATGTGAATACTTGATACCTTTCAAAATCAGAACGTTACTCGTTACTCGTTCTATTTATAGGCCCCAAAGTGAAAAAACACGACAGGCGCATTGCGAGGCGCGATGGCCCAATGCGCCTGCCGTCGTGCCTTTTCAAAAGGCACAAAACACCCTGGGGCGCGTTGGGAGGCATGATGGCCCAATGTGCCCTCCGACGTGCTCCGATTCTGATCCAACGGTGAACTCTTTCTAGTGCACAGCATATTCAATAATGAGCCCGATCCAACTGTGCAATTGGGAGATATGGATGTTTTATCAAGACATGTCAGGTTCAGAAGGCACACGAACACATTATCGATTATAAACCTGTTACAAAATCGCCATCAAAAATCACACGACACATGCGACCCATACAAGATACAACTCAAACCCCAAATATAGTATCACACTAGCTAAGTCCACCAATAACAATCCGAAACTAAGTCGGAAACACAACAAAACCATGACGGAAAAACACGGGATATTAAAATCTCCCCAACTTATATAAAATTCGTCATCGAATTTAACATAACACAACCCACGTAAAACATATGATACAACTATATGTTGTCTGAACAAAAACACATGTTCATGACTTTAATAAACCGAACAATCTTAAAAGGTCATAAGAGCCTTAATGCTAACTTCCACTTAACATAAAACGATAATGCCCTTTCTAGGTGATACTAAACGAAGGAATACAAACTCTCACGGATAAAATTCGACTAAAATACTTAGGATAAACAAGAACAAACCTCAAATCTCCATATAAAGCTCGACTGAAATACTTAGGATAAATAAGAACGAACCTCGAATCTCTTTCAATGATAACTCGAATCAAAATTTCCACCCAGAGAAAGTCAACACAATACAAAACACGCCAAAAATATATAGGGTATTACATTCTCCCAAACCTAAGAAAAATTCGACCTCGAATTATAAATAAGAAACTGATTCGCAATTTAAACGGTCACAGCACACATATTGCGTAAAATTATAATTCTAACAACTTGGTGCTCCAACAACCACTCCGTCAACATAAATGTGAACAATCAAAAATTATCCAACGAAGTTGGTTTCCAAAACTAGCTTGAATCTTAAAAAATTTGAAACCCATATCATCAAAGTTCAAGAACAACCCCGAACTGAAAATTCTAGTTCATACAAAAACCACACTATATAATACCATTAACTTTGCGAATTATAAAACACAAAACTCACACCGTTATTCAAAAGAAAATGTGAACTTACCTCATGGTAACGAAATCTCATGATTATAACAAACAATCTCAATCACAATGATTCCTTTAATTATCCCATAAGTAGTACACAACTTACACTTATAATAACCAAACCTCAAAATTGATTAACACTTAAGTCTAAGATTATTCGAACATCCAAAATTATTACACCAATAAATGTAACCTCAAATCCTAACAATAGATCACCTAGATCACATTCACAATTGACCCCGTCATTGGTTATATTCAAAGTCAGACTTATAGGAAAATAAAATTTCCAAAACACAAAATATTATATATTAATATTTTCTACTTCAAACAAAAATGTTAACATCTTATACCTCCTTTTTATTTTCCAAAACAAAATGCTTTTACTGTTTGAAAATCTCCAGTTTTATAAACACCTCCATTTTAAAAACATTTGTATTTGAATTCACCGTTACACCATACTTTTAAATAAATGTACAAATTTATGAAATCGTTCAACTCACAAAGTTTATTATTTTCTTTTAAATTAACCTTGATAAATTTCCTCACTTTCTCAAAAAGGGAAAATCTGCAAATAAGTATCTCTTCGTTTACAAAATAATGTTATATCGATATATCAAAACTGTTTGACATAAATCGAATCTGTAAAAACAAAATTTATTTAAAATTTTAAGTGTAAATACACACGTGGAGCATAACCAAATTCCTCAATTCAACACTACCTCAAGACATAAACCGTTAGCTAACACAAATCCTCCCAATCCAAACTTAACATTTTACTGCACTTACCCCAACTATATCTTGAATGCAACCTTATATTCATAGCTATACTTTATGAAATACAAACACTCTAACAATAGAAAACCAACCTTTACAATGCAACCGTGACTCGCGAGTTCGTTTCAAAACACTTTAAAACCAATTGAAACCAATTGAAATCCATCCTCTTTGTAATTACATTTATCACATAGTGACTCGCGAGTTCGTTTCAAAACACTTTATTGATAAAATCCACTTTACATAATTGTGCGCCAGGGTGATGATACCTCTCATCCCCAAAGAGTTGCATCCAAATCTAATCATTTATATGCACGTGATGCATGTACTATTATGCATGTATTAATTATTAATTTTTTTTATTTAGTGAACATACTCAATGCTCAATGCAATTTCCTATTCCAGACATTCAAAATGCATGTTCATGATATGTCTAGGCACAACTACGTGATAAAAATATTTGAAATACTTTCACAAATTTCATTTGAAATCAATTTCTCGATAAAACGTTTTACAGATGTTACACTCTGTGAGACGTGCACTTGATAGCCTCAAAATATAATTTCAAATTCTGTACTCTCAATCTGCCAAATTATATGATACTAATACAATAATTCAAATTGATAACTCTGTTAACATCTCTCATGAATAAAATAATGCTCTATTAAACTCCAAAATAATATGAAACTTAGCTAAAGGAAAACAATACATCGCATATGCTTATATAAAAACTTACCATAAATTCCTGCATTACATCGTCCAACTTGATGAAAAGCACTAGCATTATAAGATACACCAATCTATCTCCTCGGATAAGAATTTCCAAAATATGTTATTTCTTGATAGTCAAAAACCACCAACCGTTTCAAAGAGCACTTTACTCCTCTCGATATTGAAACCCAAAATATCTCGATCCGCAAAACAATATACTAACACCAGTCTAACCTCAAACTAAAACTAAAGCAATACAGGCCTAAATGAAGTTCGACTCACAAATCAAAAGCCAACATCAAGGTTAAGTCAAAGAACGCATGAAAGAAATTACCTCCCGTGCTACCCAGCACGACGAGATAAAAAAACTCAACCAACATATACCAACCAAAATTGCGAGGTATACAACCCAAATTAAAGCTAAAATATTACAAATTCTACAAACCATAAACCACTCAAACATGCGATTAACCATAATTAACCCAAACCTATTTAATGGCAAATAAAAAGCATGCTACAACACACTGCGATTCGTCGTAACAAGAACAACAAGTAATATGTCATCGATCAAAATACGCATCGAAACTCATTTTGAATTATAAAGTCAACCACAAAAGTTTTCAAGTTCTAGTTGAGCCTCACAGTTTTAAAAAAAAAAATTCCCGGAAAACATCCTTTGTAAATCATTTTTTTAAAAGTTTCTAAAGTATCTCAATCCAAAACAACCAGCGAGTTAGCCGAGTCATTACAAATTGTACCCACCAAAAAGGTGAAAGCAATCCAATCAAAATCATCCAAGGCGTAAAAGCCAACAACTAATCACCCAAGTTAAACATTATATAAGGCACAACAACCAACAAAGTATCACCCGAAGTAAACACTATATAAGGCACAACAGTCCATAAAACATCACTCAAACTATATCTCATATATGGCACAAAAGCCAACAAAGCATCACCCGAAGTAAACACCATTTAAGGCACAATAGGCCATAAAATATCACCCAATATAAAAGCAACTAACACTCCAAAGTAAAGCATCAGTAACACATAAGACCGACATTCAACATTCCTATAGATGAAGGTAGAATGTTTTGAAAATAAAAGATGACGTTTCAAAAGACAAGAGTTGAATCCTAATTACGCAGTAGATCCTATGACACAGCAACAACTGAACATGCATTAAAGTAGTAAACACATAACATGCAAAATGACCTTGGTTTGAAACCAAAGCTCTGATACCAACTTTGTCACGAACCAATTTCAAGGATTGCGACCGGCGCCAGGGTATGGGTATGGTTGTACCAAAATCAATAGCAAGCCTTGCGGATAATCATACAACATATAAACTTGCAAGAAAACCACTGCTCGGGGCCAACCGAGACTCCAACCTAAGTCTAGCAGTTTATATCACGACTTAAATAATAACTTAAATATTTGAACTGCTAGGCTAAAACCCAAAACTCAACAGCAGGCCTTATATAAATGATCATATCTAATGTATATCATGCCATCAACAATATAAAATAGTCGGACCATACCGACAAACCAAAGTATAAAGTAATCATAAATGACTAACTAGTTCTACTGCGATCGAAGAGTATAAAACAGTTGACTAGATTTATTAAAACAAAGGAACCTCCGAAGGAATCAAGAAATCGGAGATTGACCAACTCTCTCAAATCATAAGCCTGGAAAATTGGAAAAACAACGGGGTCAGATATACTGAGATGAGTTCACAATGCTATTTACATTTATTAAGTTTAAAACCCTTAAAATAAATCATTTTACTGATATACGGAAGATTATGGAAATAGCAGTCTTGAAATGATCCCGGCGTAAGTATGATGTATCATATCGAACTTAGGGTAGACATTGGTCTTATACTAGCGTAAGCAAGACATTGGTCTGCTGATCCAGAGTACTTATCTATGCACACAGTCTCGATACAAGCCTATCGAGTAGCACGTTCCAATCTAGATCCATAATCGCTTTAAACAGTTCAGAAACAGTTTATATACTAAAATAATTGCGGTACTTAATAAAGCGGTAAATAACACTACAAACTCAAAGCTTGCGAATTCACGTGAATAACCTGGCAAGTAACCTAAACATGCTCTAACTCCGAAGCACGATCAGTCGACGGGTCTAGAAACAAAGCTTAAGTTAAAAACAATCCATCCCCTAACTCTAAGAATATTAGACAACAAATAGGACTAGTATCTCACCCACAAGCCAAAGTATATGCCACGGCATAACAATCAAACGTATACAATCGATAGACAAAGTAATACCAGAGTCAAATAATAATTTAAGCCTAATTAAGTTCTCTTTTGAAAACTGTCACGACCCAATTTCATGAATCGTGACCGGCGCTAGGGTATGGGTATGGTTGTACCAAAACCCGTAGCAAGCCTCGCGGAAATCAAATAAATATTTAAACATGCAGAAATTGCTCGGGGGCAACCGAGACTCCAACCTAGGTCTAGCAATTTATATTACAGTTCTAATATAAATAACTTAAATATCTTAAATGTTCAACAGCGTGCGTTATATATAACAATATCCTAATCCAGAGTAATCATGCCAATATAAATAATCGAATATACCGACAATCCCAAAGTGTAATAATCAAATGTAATAAATAAACTAGTTCTACTGCGGTCTAAGAGTTCGAAAACAGAAACTAGTTTAATAACATAAAAACCTCCGAGGAATCAAAAGAATCGGAGTGGACCAGCTTTAAAATCATAAACCTAGAAAATTTGGGAAAACAACGGGGTCAGATATACTGAGATGAGTTCGCAATACTATTTACATTTATTAAGTTTAAAACCCTTAAATCAAAATATTTTTATACTAATATAATATGATTATGGAAAACAGTATTGAAATGATCCCAGCGTAAGTATGACATAGCATACTGATAAACCCAGAGTGGACGGGAACAAATCCTCGTCATAAATATATACCAGCGTAAGCAAGACATTAGTTTGCCGTTTCCCAGAGTACTCACCGGTGCACACAGTCTCGATACAAGCCTATCGAGTAGCTCGTTTCAATCCAGATCCATAATCCGTAAAAACAGTTCACAAACATTTATAATATTAAAATACGATGCGGTACTTAATAAAGCGGTAAATAGCACTACAAACTCACTGCTTGCTTATCCACGTGATCTTGGCAAACAGCTAACCCTGCGTAGACTCCGAAGCACGAGCAATTGACAGGTCTAAAATAATAAATAGGTTAAAATCCGTACGACCCCTAACTCTAAGATCACTAGACACCATGTAGGACTAGCACAATTAAATAACCAGATAAATCACAGAGAAACACAATTCTCAAATAAATTATAATGCCGTAATTAATTCAAGACTATTGAGTTCGCACTTAAATCCAATCCGAGAATATTATTAAAATAATATTTAATTGATAAATAAAATCAATTCCTCAAATAGTGGGTTAGCCGAGTTTTTCAAAACTACCAAGCTAAACCCACATGTCGGTGACCCAAGTCCAAACCGACCCAACTGATATTCCAGAATTTATAAACCACAGTTTATAATTAATATTAAATAAAATATTAATTAATATCAAAATAGAACTCAATAGCTTGAAACTCAAGTAATTAAATATTACCGGAAATTATCTCAATTAAATAAATAACAAATAAAGATAAAATATAAATTTAATTCCAAAGGCATTCTAAGTCAAAAATATCAATTTAACAATTAAATAATAATTAATAATAATTATTAATTTAATTTTTAAATATTCAAATATTATTTTTATGCCTTAGAAATAATATAATAAATTTGACAAAATTTCAAATTAAATGAAATCCTCAATTCCCATTCAATGTAGTCAAAATAATAAAATCATATATAAACTATAATAAAGTTAATATTAATTTAAATTTAAAAATATTAATGCCCAAAGTAATTTCAAATTATAAATAATAATATTACTTAAATCGCTAATTAATAAGTCGAAACCAATTTCGTAAATTAAAATCAAAAATCAATTAAAACAGTTGAAAGATAAGCTTAGGAATCAATAGATTTAAAACATAAGAATTCAGTGACCAAAGTCATCATTTAGCCAAAACAATTCAAAAGTATCCAATCATCCATCGCCACATTATCATCATCATGAACATACAAACCCAACTTAATATTTGCTGTAACAGAACCAAAACTTAAGCTAACCATTTATCATTGCATCGTGATTTCCTTAGCAACCCAGACAACAAATTCCAAGCCAACTCAATAAATCTTCATTATCCTAACAAATCTAATGACCACGCTGAGTTCCCTAACAAGCATGAATAAGATCAACAATTAATGATTTCGATAGAAACTCAAAAACGAATAACAGAGAACCAAGAAAAACGAAGGGCAGGAATCTTAACTAAGAGCTTAAACGATTTACTACCCAAAATTAAGAGACTAACATCACTTAAGCAATCAAAGTCTTAGTTAAAAGAAAAAAAGGAAATTAGGCAGCAACCAATTGAAACATTCATAGTTAATAACAATCTAAAGCGGTGAGACGACGGCGATTTAAACGAGATTAATAACATACCGTTTGGAGAAACTAAAGATGGGATTTGTAGAGGCGTGAGTCTACTCCGTCTAAGACAAAACGGAACTGAAAATAATGTTATAATGATTAAGAACGGAACAAAATATGGAGATGTCGTTTTTAGCCAAAACTGAAATAAGGCTCAAGAAATTTACCGATGAACAGCTGAGTTTGGAGGAGGATTTGGGAGTGAATTTCTCAGAGGAAAAACGAAGGAGATGGTGGCTAGGGATTGTATGAAGTGTGGTGATAGAATTAGGGTAAAAAAAATAGGTTTTAAAATGTATCTTAAATATTTAAGGAATGAAAAGAGAGAAACGTGAAAATTCTATTGTTACAAAAATTTGAATCTGATCAAATATGAAAATACAAAGCCAAGCATGATGGGCTCCTCATTTGTCCAACTACAAAATTAAATGGGCCATATGTGTGAATAATAAAAGGAATGCATGGGTTACATGGAAAATTTGATTTATTCGTTTTATCTTTTTTTTAATTATATAATACAAATCAAGTCTGAAACAAATCACGAAAGAGTAAAATAAGATTTAATAAAAATATATTATAATAATAACAATAAATTATCTAAAATTTGATGGAATGCAAAAATTATAATAAAAAAATTAATTTAAAAATACGGGATATTACATTCTCCCCAGCTTATTAAAAATTCGTCCTCGAATTTACCATAAAGCAAAGTAATATAAAATCAATTATATCACGCAAAGTCTCACATAACTCAAAATACGTAGTAACACATCCTTGACGGAACGAAAGAAACAATTACGCGTCACAATTTTTGAATTCCGAAATTTCTTACGACCGAGTGACAACTTTACGGAAATAAAAATAAAACTGCAATCTCAAGAGATTCTAACCAAACTCTTACCAGAAGATAAATCTATCTCAAAGAAGACTGAGCAAGTTAAAGCGAAGCAAAACATAATAACCGAAAACACGCTGTCTTTTTTTTGGACATTCTCCCCAACTTATTAAAATACGACTTCGAAGACAAAATTGGATCGAAAGTTCGACTGGTCACCACAAGCATACGCAAAAAATTCTAATATCAACAATTTGGTACCTCAGACGACTTCTCAAACACCACGTGTGAACATATTAGAAATTTATTAAAATCAGGAAGTAACCAACATACTAAACGAGAAAAAGTTTCAAAATAACAAGATCAAGTCTCCAAGACTACCAAGCAACACCATAAGTGTAGGAACAGTCCCAAAATTCAATCGAAATCTGAATAAGCCAAACTCCAATGCTACAACTGAAACATAAGGACACTTTCACTGGAATATTATCTTACATTTCTTAACACCTATTCACTATAGCACTTAGAGTGCTCACAATACCAATTACCCTAAAAAAAAAAAAACTTAACAGCAAAACAAAATATCGTCCTGCTTATAATTGCTCTCACAAATAACGGCTTAAAACTAAATACCACTAGAATCGCCCTGTTTTAACTAACTAAGATCATTTCTGTAATTTCATCAACTATTCGAACCTAAACGTAGGAAAGCACACCAAAGGTAAGGAATACATAACTTAGACTCACAACAACGAAAATTTTTTATCCTCGACATTTATTTCTGTATCACCAAATCCCTGAATCCTACCGAAGTTCATTAAGATCCAGTCACAATTAATCGGTTTATTGGTTATGCTCAAAATAATTTTTTTATGGAAAAACGCTTTCCGTAAACACAATTTAAATAACACCATCCGCCTTTAATTTGAAATTACTAGCATCTGTAGTTAAATTTCATTTTCAACCGAAAACAATTAACCCGTTGAAAAATCGTCTAGTTTCGTAAACGCATCAACATAATGAAACACTCTCAATTTGAAATGACCACATAACTTTACTTTCAAAATAAATTCACGATTTTATAAAATTGTTCATTTATAAAAATTTAAAATCAACTTTTAGTTAAAACTGACAAAATTTCATCTCTTTCTAAAAAGTTAAAATTTCACAAATAAGAATTCCTTTATTTACGAAAAATTTCCATATCGGTAACAAAACTTTTAAACAGAAATTGAATCTGTAAATACAAAATTCCTTTTAAACCTTTCAGTGTAAATAAACACGCAGAGCATAACCAATTTCCATAAATCAATATTCCTCAACTTATATACTCTAAGCTGACACAAATTACTCAATTTTTTTTCCGCACTTACCACAACTAAACCTCAAGTGCAACTTACAACCATAAATCCTATTTAGCAAACGCTGATACTCCAATAATATAGAATAAATCCTTACAATGCAATTCCTCTTAAATCACCACCGTCATCACAGAGTATTTGTCTAGTTTCCAACCAAATAAAAATTTCAAAAGCGTTTGAAATTTATTAACCTTTTTAAACACTATTTTCACAATATAACTCGCGAGTTTATAACAAAATATTTTTCCTGAAAAGTCTCACTGATAAAATTTATTTTATATAATTGTGCGCCAGGGTGATGACAGCTCTCATCCCCAAGGAGTTGCATCCAACCCTAATAATTTAATGTCGTGATGAATGTTCTAAATGCATGTATCAATTATTTATTTCTCTTTTAGTTAGTGATCATACTCAATGCTCAATGCAGTTTCCTATTCATGTCATTTCAAATGCATGTTCATGACATGTCTGGGCAGAATTACGTGATAAAACATTTCAATTTCTTTAACAAGTTAACATTTGAAATCAATTTATTTTTTTGAAACATTTTCTAGACATTACACTCTGTGAGATGTGCACTCGTCCATCTTGACATATTTGTCCATCTCTATTATCCTAGTCCACCAATTTGCGTAGTTATTAACGAAATAACCCAAAATCAACAACGAAACGGAAATTTACCTAACAACGAATTTCCCACTCAAATTTTCCAAAGGCAACAACCAACACGACCGCCTTCACAGCTATACTATCAGTTTCGGTGTCTCACCGATCTACCTGAAGAAAACACCAGTGTACTACTACACTGATCTAACTCGATTCACAGATTGCATATCTAATTCTAGAATGCTAACAGAAAAAATTTCGATACAACAAATCGTCACAAATGAGCCCGACCTAGAAACACATAACATTCGAAATTCCACGCTCGAGACAACACTCACGAGAAGAATTATTCCACCGATGGTGAGTAGTATGACTCAAATCGCCTTCCTCTGACCAGGATAGATTCAGAATTCGAATCTGCAAACAACTCTTGAGATCGCTCCTCAAATTTTTTGATAACAAAATTAATCACTTCGAATTTCAGAGTCCAAACGTTCGATCCAACTAAACCAATTAGAAGATCTAAACTAATCGCAGGGTCAAAATAAAGGTTCGAAACGCACATCAACCCAATGCTTTAATTAAGCCAAAGAAACAAGTGAGTAATGTCCTCACGTGATACTCCACACAATGAGGCAATAATAAAGGTCATAAATTTTCACAAAACCAAAAAGCACTTAAACATCTTGCAGTAAAACAATTACTCATTAGGGTAGGTAACCAATATAATTCCAAAACAAATGAGCATGCAACATCTTATATGATAAACGAATTCCTACCGACATTGTAACAACTCAAACAACCCAACAATGATTAAAACATTAAATCATGAAACGACATGCTAAAAACGCCAAATCAGATCAAATAAATAAAGATATTTACCAAAAATATTCATCAAAACCCCTTTCAAAAGGTAAGATTTACAAAGTAGATTTCAAGTTAATGTCGAGCCTCTTCAGTTTAAAAATTGATTTTCCAGAAAACCTCTTTACAAAACATTGACTAAAAATTTGTTTTCAAATGCCTCAATTTTTATTAAATCATCGAGTTAGCCGAATAATTACAACTTCCAAACTTAACTCCAAATTTGGGTGACCCAAGTCAAACCCGCATTTACTATTTGTAAAACGTATACAAATTATTTTTCCAATCCGGAAAAACGCGTTTTAAACAAATTCCAATCCTCTCAAAATAGGAAGCTCGACGTCACCCAAATGACAACATCAACACATCACTCAAGTAAGAAAACAATTTTATTTCCATCAATCTTTTCAAAAACACATACATCAGTCAATACTAGTAAATCGAGCATAATACCAACAACACTACAATTTTTACAAACCAAAATATTGTAAAATTACGAAAATGATATTAAATTTCCAACTCTGTATGCCCCTCCAAAATAATTTTATTTCAAAAACAATCACTTTAGAAATACCAATCCAGACGTAAAAATTTAAACTTTAAATTATGAGAAATTCATTTTAATTAAAAAGTACAGCCCTTTTTACAATCCTCATTCAAAATTAAAATTTTGAAATACATGAATTTCAATTTACTAGCCAAATATTGAAATTGATATTTTAGGGTGTCGTGTCCAGCCTACCCATTTGACCTTTTTGCGTTAACACACCAGCTAGGCAAAAATAATTTCATTAAGTTACTTTTGAAACCAATATGTGGTCATCAACATAATCAATAAAACGTGATAAAGATTTTTCGGTCAAAAATCATTTAAATCCAAAAAATGTCAAAGACTGACAAATATCATTTTTAAAATCGAGGCTCTCGGCCAAACCAGAAGTACTCTCAAATAATTTAATGCCAACAACATCCTTAAAGTATAACAGCCAAAATATATCACCCAAGTGAAAAGCATCATTATCAAGATAAGGCAATTAACATCATACCCAAGTATGACATAAAGAAAATTATCAACATAAGATTTTCCGAGAAATAAAAAGCAATTAAATCACCAAGTGAAATAACATCACTATAATAAAATAAAAGCATCAAATCAAAGCATGATTAATGACTGATTTGACGCAATCCTATCGGTGTAGGGAGAAAGTTTTAAAATCAAAAGATGACGTTTCAAAGACAAGACATGATTCCTAATTCCGCAGTAGATCCTATGACACAACAAGAACACTTAACATGCCTTAACGCGATAAACACATAACATGCAAAATTTGGCCTTAGTTCGAAACTAAAGCTCTGATACCAACTTTGTCACGACCCAATTTCATGAATCGTGACCGGCGCTAGGGTATGGGTATGGTTGTACCAAAACCCGTAGCAAGCCTCGCGGAAATCAAATAAATATTTAAACATGCAGAAATTGCTCGGGGGCAACCGAGACTCCAACCTAGGTCTAGCAATTTATATTACAGTTCTAATATAAATAACTTAAATATCTTAAATGTTCAACAGCGTGCCTTATATATAACAATATCGTAATCCAGAGTAATCATGCCAATATAAATAATCGAATATATCGACAATCCCAAAGTGTAATAATCAAATGTAATAAATAAACTAGTTCTACTGCGGTCTAAGAGTTCGAAAACAGACACTAGTTTAATAACATAAAAACCTCCGAGGAATCAAAAGAATCAGAGTGGACTAGCTTTAAAATCATAAACCTAGAAAATCTGGGAAAACAACCGGGTCAGATATACTGAGATGAGTTCGCAATACTATTTACATTTATTAAGTTTAAAACCCTTAAATCAAAATATTTTTATACTAATATAATATGATTATGGAAAACAGTATTGAAATGATCCCAGCGTAAGTATGACATAGCATACTGATAAACCCAGAGTGGACGGGAACAAATCCTCGTCATAAATATATACCAGCGTAAGCAAGACTTTAGTTTGCCGTTTCCCAGAGTACTCACCGGTGCACACAGTCTCGATACAAGCCTATCGAGTAGCTCGTTTCAATCCAGATCCATAATCCGTAAAAACAGTTCACAAACATTTATAATATTAAAATACGATGCGGTACTTAATAAAGCGGTAAATAGCACTACAAACTCACTGCTTGCTTATCCACGTGATCTTGGCAAAAAGCTAACCCTGCGTAAACTCCGAAGCACGAGCAATTGACGGGTCTAAAATAATAAATAGGTTAAAATTCGTACGACCCCTAACTCTAAGATCACTAGACACCATGTAGGACTAGCACAATTAAATAACCAGATAAATCACAGAGAAACACAATTCTCAAATAAATTATAATGCCGTAATTAATTCAAGACTATTGAGTTCGCACTTAAATCCAATCCGAGAATATTATTAAAATAATATTTAATTGATAAATAAAATCAATTCCTCAAATAGTGGGTTAGCCGAGTTTTTCAAAACTACCAAGCTAAACCCACATGTCGGTGACCCAAGTCCAAACCGACCCAACTGATATTCCAGAATTTATAAACCACAGTTTATAATTAATATTAAATAAAATATTAATTAATATCAAAATAGAACTCAATAGCTTGAAACTCAAGTAATTAAATATTACCGGAAATTATCTCAATTAATTAAATAACAAATAAAGCTAAAATATAAATTTAATTCCAAAGGCATTCTAAGCCAAAAATATCAATTTAACAATTAAATAATAATTAATAATAATTATTAATTTGATTTGTAAATATTCAAATATTATTTTTATGCCTTAGAAATAATATAATTAATTTGACAAAATTTCGAATTAAATGAAATCCTCAATTCCCATTCAATGTAGTCAAAATAATAAAATCATATATAAACTATAATAAAGTTAATATTAATTTAAATTTAAAAATATTAATGCCCAAAGTAATTTCAAATTATAAATAATAATATTACTTAAATCGCTAATTAATAAGTCGAAACCAATTTCGTAAATTAAAATCAAAAATCAATTAAAACAGTTGAAAGATAAGCTTAGGAATCAATAGATTTAAAACATAAGAATTCAGTGACCAAAGTCATCATTTAACCAAAACAATTCAAAAGTATCCAATCATCCATCGCCACATTATCATCATCATGAACATACAAACCCAACTTAATATTTGCTGTAACAGAACCAAAACTTAAGCTAACCATTTATCATTGCATCGTGATTTCCTTAGCAACCCAGACAACAAATTCCAAGCCAACTCAATAAATCTTCATTATCCTAACAAATCTAATGACCACGCTGAGTTCCCTAACAAGCATGAATAAGATCAACAATTAATGATTTCGATAGAAACTCAAAAACGAATAACAGAGAACCAAGGAAAACGAAGGGCAGGAATCTTAACTAAGAGCTTAAACGATTTACTACCCAAAATTAAGAGACTAACATCACTTAAGCAATCAAAGTCTTAGTTAAAAGAAAAAAAGGAAATTAGGCAGCAACCAATTGAAACATTCATAGTTAATAACAATCTAAAGCGGTGATACGACGGCGATTAAAACGAGATTAATAACATACCGTTTGGAGAAACTAAAGATGGGATTTGTAGAGGCGTGAGTCTACTCCGTCTAAGACAAAACGGAACTGAAAATAATGCTATAACGATTAAGAACGGAACAAAATATGGTGATGTCATTTTTAGCCAAAACTGAAATAAGGCTCAAGAAATTTACCGATGAACAGCTGAGTTTGGAGGAGGATTTGGGAGTGAATTTCTCAGAGGAAAAACGAAGGAGATGGTGGCTAGGGATTGTATGAAGTGTGGTGATAGAATTAGGGTAAAAAAAATAGGTTTTAAAATGTATCTTAAATATTTAAGGAATGAAAAGAGAGAAACGTTAAAATTCTATTGTTACAAAAATTTGAATCTGATCAAATATGAAAATACAAAGCCAAGCATGATGGGCTCCTCATTTGTCCAACTACAAAATTAAATGGGCCATATGTGTGAATAATAAAAGGAATGCATGGGTTACATGGAAAATTAGATTTATTCGTTTTATCTTTTTTTTAATTATATAATACAAATCTAGTCTGAAACAAATCACGAAAGAGTAAAATAAGATTTAATAAAAATATATTATAATAATAACAATAAATTATCTAAAATTTGATGGAATGCAAAAATTATAATAAAAAAATTAATTTAAAAATACGGGATATTACAAAAACATAATCCGGAGTACTTATATAACTTAGTTTAAAACTTTAAAACCAAGTGAAAATCCTGAGTAATGAATTAGCATTCAAGGTTAATCTCACATGTCGGGCGACTCAAGTCCAACCCGACCGAAAGATATGCCAGAATAAAAAGAAAGTATGATCCGAAAGCTTTAAATCAAAAGATTACTCATTTGAAAATATGAAACTCAACCTGGCTTAACAACAAAGAAACACATTTATAAAAAAAACCCAAACCTAGCCACAATTGGTCAAAACACCCAAAGTAGACACAAGCGTGTCACAACAATTAAATAGGTTCTAAATACGCATATGAGTTCACCAATTCAAATATGAAAATAGAGAAGCCAATTGTAATACCCCATATGTTTCCGATGTGTTTCGTCTTGTGTTGACCTTTGCTAAATAGAAATATTGATTATAGTTATCTTTGAAAGAGATTCGAGGTTCATTTTAATTATCCTAAGTATTTCAGACGAGTTATATTCCCTCGTTTGATTTCACCTAGAAATGGCGTTATCGTTTTAAGTTAAGGGAAACTTAGTGTTGATACCTTTTGTGACCATTTGAGATAGTTCTTCTTCCTTCGAATCAACATCAGTAGTGGCCTAATGCCCGTTTTTGAGGCAAGCGAATCGAAATCGACGTATCAATCAGACTGCTTTTCTTTTGGATTTTGGGTGAGAAAGGCACTCTATTTTCCATGACCTGAAAACTACCAAAGTCAGTTTGTGCAAGTGGTGGTATTAAGTTATCGTTCGAGGGAAAACCTGTTGAGATTGTAGATACGCAAGTGCATAAGTTGCAGAACAAGGAGATTCTTATGGTCAATATTCTCTAGCGTAATCATTATGTTGAAGAGTGCACTTAGGAAACGGAGTCCGATATGCAAATTCGTTACCCTATTCTGTTTCCTTGAGGTAGGTTGAGTTGGTGTGTTTTTTATGTTTTGTGTTTATTTGTGCGCCTTATATTTTGTGTTATTTGAGTTGTTTCATGTTTAAATTTGAGGACGAATTTCATATAAGTTGGAGAGAATGTCATATCCCGTATGTTTTTTTTTTGCTTTTTCTGTCGAACTTTCGGTAATTATTTGAATCTTTTGGTCGTGGTGCGATTTATGTTGAGTTGGTTGGCCCATGATTTATGTAATTTTCTCGATTGTGCTCGTGTGGCCCAAGATTCTTTTTCTTGCATGGGCCTTGTTGGCGATGGCCATGCATATACAATTAGACCAATGTCTCATTTGAGACACTGTTATTGTAACATCTGGTAGACAATAATAATAATAATAATTAACATGAATAAAACTGTAATTTTATTTTAAGAGAAATTAACCTTAGTGATATGTATTTAAGTGTAAAATCCAGCAATTAATAATAATAATAATAATAATAATAATAATAATAATAATAGCAGTAGTAGTAATGGCAAAGTTGGGATTTCATCTTTTTTATAAAACCCTAATCCTAACAAAATGTATTTAAAGAAGTCTATTCTAATTTATTTGTTTTTGCTACAAACAAAATAAGAATTTAAAAGAAAAAAATGAGCCGTCACTGAAGATTTTAATACAGTGGCTTTCATAAAAAAATGGGAATTTGTCTCTACCATTAAAAATAAACTTTCCATAACACCTTGTTAATTATTATTTCTATTCAATAATCTAATTAAGTTTTGTATTAATAATCGATTTTGAAATATTTATAATTCTATTATTATCAAAGGGTTTATTTTCTCTGTATTTGTTATCATATTTCTGAAAAATATTAACGAATTGCATGATTCATTTTTGAGTGGTAATTGGTCATATGTTGAAGCAACATTTTGCCAAACTAAAAGTTGTGTTTCGATTCCCTGAAATATGGAGAAACAGATGATATTTTTATTTCTAATCTTTTAATCTTATCAATTTTAAAACATTTTGTTGAAAAAAAAATCTAATAAATGAATAGAAATTCAATGAGTGCTATGTTTATAATACTAGAGCAGTATAGTTAATTATATTTGTATACTCCCTCCGTCGTATTTTGTTTGTCCACTATACTATATTTAAAAGTCCCAAAATGATTGTCACAATTGTATTATATACACATATTTTTCTATTTTACCTCTTAATATTAATGGATATTATTCTTACATTTGTGGTGGCATTTAATCTTATTATTATTTTATTGACTATTTTTTTCAATACAGTAATTCTCAAGAACCAAAAAAAGGATACAAAAGGAAGAATTGTTAGTAATTAATGTTTTCTTAATATGTGTGAAAATAAAAAATGGACAAACAAAATGAGACAGAGGGAGTATATAGTAACTAGTTGCTAAATATGAGTTATTTTATTATGTGACTGTCATTTTGTTCCTTATTATATGTAATTTCCATTTTATCAAAATTATTATTTTTGGTATTACAATTTGTAGTTTATATTTTGATATAAATGGTTGGATCGGGTTAGACATTGGTCGCCCAACATGTGAGAAGAAACTGAGCGACGTAACGTCTCAGTAGGCTCACTACGATGGAATTATTAAATTAAATTTAACGTTTTCATTTGGGTTTACCTTTTCCGGATTATATTTTAAGGCGGAAACTCAATAGGCTTGACTTGTTGTTGACTTATAATTGTTGAGTATTATGTTTACTATGATTGACTTTACCTTAACTTGTTGTTTGTGGTAGTCCTATGTGGTGTCTAGTACTCTATAGAGTTAGGGTCCGTTTTAATAATTACTTATATTTGTTTAGACTTGTCGACCGTTCGTGCTTTGGATTCAGAGCAGGTTTAGGCTGTTTGCCAATATTCACGTGGATACGCAAGCAGTGAGTTTGTAGTGCCATTAACCGCTTTATTAAGTACCGCAATTTATTTTAGTATTATAAATATTTTTTAATCGTTTTTAGCGATTATGGATCTGGATTGAAACGAGCTACTCGATAGGCTTGTATTGAGACTGTGTGCACCGATAAATACTTTGGGATCGGCTGACTAAGGTCTTGCTTACGCTGGTAATTTGACGAGAATTTATTCCCGTCCACTTTGAATTTTTCGGTATGCTATGTCATACTTACGCTGGGATCATTTCAATACTGTATTCCATAATCATATATTATATTAGTATAAAAGGATTTGATTTAAGGGTTTTAAAATTAATAAATGTAAATAGTATTGCGAACTCATCTCATTATATCTAACCCCGTTGTTTTCCCAAATTTTCGAGGTTTATGATTTGAAAGCTGGTCAACTCCTATCCTTTGATTCTTCGGAGGTTTGTTTTATTTTAAATAAATTGTCAAACTAATTTTTATTCTTAAACCGCAGTAGAAAACTAGAAGTCTATATTATTCTAGTTTGTTTTTCGAATTGGTCTGACTTGCTTTATTCTATGCTTTGGCATTATTATTATTTAACTCTAGTTATTTTTATTTAATGGTAGTACTTTATTTAAACTGGTAGTTTAAGTTGGAGTCTCGGTTGCCCCCGAGAATTGGTTTTTCTGCAGGTTTATATGATTGGTAGTTTTCCGCAAGGCTTGCTACAGGTTTTGGTAAAACCATACCCATACCCTAGCGCCGGTCGTGATCCATGAATTTGGGTCGTGACACACTTGGTATCAGAGCTTTGGTTTCAAACCAAGGCCTTATGCATGTTATGTGTTATGCGTTTTTGGCATGATAAGTTGATGTCGTGTCTTAGAAACTACTGTGAAATTAGGATTTGTGTCGTGTCTTTTGAAACGTCATCTTTTAATTTTAAACTTTCTACCTACACCGATAGGAATGTGTTGAGTCAATCTTTTTATGTCTTGATTTGATCCTAATAGTTTTGTTGTTGATACTATTTCGTTTGGGTGATTTTAAATTGCTTTTGATTTCTCGGAAAATCTTACTATGGTAAATTGCTCTAATTCATGCTTGGGCATGATATCATTTTTCTTATCATGTTGTTGGTGCGTTTTACTGGGTGATAGTATTTTGGCTTTTATGCCTTTAATAAAATTGTTGATATTGGATTATTTTGTGAGTACTTCTAGCGTTGGCCGAAAGCCTTGATTTTAAAAATGCTATTTTATCAGGATTTGCTATTGTTTCGGGTTTAAATGACGTTTGACTGAATTTTTTTTATCACGTTTTGTGGATTATGTTGCTGGCCACGTATTGTTTTAAATTTTTTTAAAAAAATTATTTTGGCCCAACTGGTGTTTTGACATAAAAAGTCAAATGGGTAGTCTGGACACGACACCCTAAAATACTATTTTAGTATCTTGCCAGTAAAAAAAATTAAATTCATGTATTTCAAATTCTTACATTTGACTGATGATTACAAAAGGGTTATTCTCTTGAAATAAAATGATTGTCTCGTATTTTAAATTTTAAAGGTTACATCTGAATTGTTATTTCTAAAACGACTGTCTTCGAATTAAAATTATTTTTAAAGGGAATACCATTTTGACATTTTAATATTGCATTCGTGATTTTACCATTTTTTTAGTTTCTCAATACTTTGATGTTGTTGGTCTTGTGCTCGATTTGCTAATTTTGATTGAAGCTTATGTTTCTAGAAAGGTTGTTAAAAAAAATCGTTTTCTCACTTGGGCGATGAGTTTGATGTTGTTATGTGGGTGACGTCGAACTTTTTCTTTTGAAAATATTGAAATTTGTTTTAAAATGCGTTTTTCCGGATTTGAAAACTTATTGTATATGTTCTTTTTTACAAATGGTTCTTGCGGGTTTGACTTAGGTCACCTAAGTTTGGAGTTGAGCTTGGAAGTTGTAATCACTCGGCTAACTCGATGATTTTAAATTGAGGCGTTGAGAACAAATTTTAACCATTGATTTGTAAAGAAGTTTTCCGGAAAATGATTTTTTTCTTAAACTATGGGACTCGACATGAACTTGAAATCTATTTTTGTAAATTTTATCTTTCAAGATGGGTTTTGATGCGTACTTTCGGTCAATATCTTTATTTATTTTGATCCGATTTGACATTTTGAACATGTTATATTATGTTTTAATATTTTGATCATTTCCGGACTGTTTGTGTTGTAACCATGTCGGTAGGAATTCGTTGACCACATAAGATGGTCTATGCTCAATCCTTTGAGATTTATATTGTTTAACTATCCTAATGAGTAATTTTTTTACTGCGAGATGTTTAAGTGTCATTATTTTTGTCTCTCATGATTGATTAAGTTATGTCATATCAGTTATTGACCTCGTTGGCCTCATTGTATGGAGTGTCACGTGAGGGTATCTCTCGTTAGTATTTCCTTGGTTTAACTTTTGCGTTGGAGTCAATGTGCGATTTGAACCTTTGTTTTGACCCTGCGATTAGTTTAGATGTTATAATTCGTTTATGCCAGATCTATTGTTTGAACTCTGGAGATTTTATGTGATTAATTTTGACATCAAGTAATTTGAGGAGCGACTCTTGGGATCATTAGTTGATCCTGTTTAAGAAACTATCTTTATTATTGGAAGGTGAGTTGAGTTATATTACTCAACACCGATGGAATAATTCTACTCGTAGGTGTTTGCCTCGTGCGTGAAGCTTCGAGCGTTAGGCGTTTCTAGGTCGGAATCGTTTTTGATAATTTGGAGTATCGAAATTTTTGGCTTTTGGCATTTTAGAAATAGATTTGGAATCTGTGAATCGAGATTGATCAGTGTAGTAATACGCTAGTGTTTGCATAAGGTAGATCGGTGAAATACCGAAACTGGTGGTGAGGCTGTGAAGGCGGTTGTGTTGCTTTATTTTTTTTGGAGAAATTTTCAATTTTATTTGAGGTGGAAGTCATTGTTAGGTAAATTTTAGTTCATTGTTGTTTTGGGTTATTTCGTTAATGACGATGCAAATTGGTGGATTAGGATAATGAAGATGGGAAAATATGTCAAGTTGGATGAATGCGCGTCTAACAGAGTGTAATATATAGTAAATATTTCGAAGGGAAATTGATTTCAAATATTAACCTGTTAAAATAATTGAAATATTTTCAACACGTAATTGTGCCCAGAGATATCATGAACATGCATTTATAATGTCACAAATAGGATTGCATTGAGCACTTATGTTAATAGTACATGCATCACGTGCATAGAAATGATTAGGGTTGGATGTTACTCTTTGGGGATGAGAGATTTCATCTCCTTGGCGCATAATTATGTAAAATGGATTTTTATCGATAAAGTGTTTTGAGAAAAATGTTTTAAATCAAGCTTGCGAGTCGCATTGTGATAAACTTATTTATAAAGTTGTCGGATTTCAAATGATTTTTAAACTGTTACCGAAAGGTAGCTGGACAAATACTCTGTGATGATGGTGGTGAATATTTTTGGATGATTGCGTTGTTAGAGATCGGCCTGTGTTCTCAAAATCTTGTATTTTATAGAAAGTAAGAATAAATTTGAAGTTGCGCTCGTAAAATAGTTGTGCCAAGTGCGGTGTATGTTTATATTCAGATTAAGAAGTTTTCGTGATAATTTCCGATTTATTATTTAAAAGTTTGTGGATTTAGGATATTGGTTATGCTCCTGTGTGTTTAGACAATGCATTTTTTAAAGAGACATTATCTTTTCAGATTTTAAAGTGTGCAAGTATTTCGGTATATTGATATAAAGATTTTTTATAAATAAAGAAAATTGCATTGCTAACATTATTCTTTTGAGGAAAGGATGAAATTTCATCAAATTTGATTAAAAAAGAATAATAAATTTTTCGGTTGAACGATTTCTTCAAATTGTGGTTTTGTTTGAGAGCAAGATTTAGAAACGACTTAAATTTTGGATGTTTGAAACATCAATGTGTATTTCAGTACGAAGGATTTTCCACGGTTTGTGTACTTTCGAGAAAGAGATACATTTATTTTAACAAGTTTAATTTAAAGATAACGTAAATTTTGTCAGTTGATGTAATACCCCAAAAGATTTAATTATTTATTTGGGCCACGTGTCCAGTTTAAACTCGCTAGAGTGACGAAATCGGAAAGATTTCTGATAAAATTAAGATAAATAAGTTTTAGTAGGTCGGTTTTGTAAAAGATAATAGCGAAGAATTTAATAATATATTTCAATTCTAGAGTTTGAAGTGGAATCGAAAGGAAAAATGCCAAGAAAGGCCCAAAATAAAGTGCAGGGACTAAAGTGGTAATTTAACCACTATGTGTCGAAAATGGAAATTCATAGGTTTTGACGGGAAACTATTAATATCGAGGTTCGTATTATTTATTGGATATAAATAATACGTATAAGTTATAATTTAAGAATTTATAGATTTAGTTATGGACTAAATCGTACAAATGAAAAGTTTAAAGGATAAATGGTAACAAAAAAAGGACCAAATGGCACTTTAGCCAAGATATATATAATTATTTCATTTGAAAAAGAAAGATCATAGAAAGGAAGAAGTCCAGAGAGTTCCATGTCGATCGATATCGTCGTTTCGCCGCCGTTTCGCTGTTTGGAGTCCGATTCAAGCGATTTGCGCGGCAATCTCTTCGAAATCGAAGGCTCTATCGATCCTAAGCTCCAAATTAAGGTAAGAATCTTGAAATTTGGTGTGAGATTCGAATATACGGGCTGTTTTAGTGGATTTAGCAAAATTGATGTTTTTGGATTGTTTTTAGCGTTTTGACGAGAACCGAATTACGGGTTTGTGAGGAAATGGAGTGTTTTAGGTGTTTGACGAGTGGTAGCACGACGGGGCGCCCGGAAACGACATTTCTGCGGATTTAGCAACATTTGTGCGGACGCACAGTGTGGGAATGCACACTTGTAGTGTGCGAACGCACACTGAAGTATGCGAACGCACACTACACTGTGAAGACGCATCGTGCCCTTCCGCGCCCGCACAATGGGTCCATGAGGACCAAAATGGGCTTTTAGCCCTAATTGAGCGGGATTTCAATATTTTCAATTATTAGACCCTAAAAACGATTAAGGACCCCGATAATTTAAAAAGTAAGGTTTTAGCTCGACATTTTACGCGAGCAATGATAATGGAAAACGCTAAGGATGTTATACGTTTCTCCAATATGAGAAACAGAGTTCGATATATCGTGAATACGATAAAGGAATATCGAGTTCACGAATAACATTAAGAATGAAACATAACCCTAGAATTTAAAATATTACACGTATAAAAACACAAGATTAATATCTAACTATTAAACGTTAATTATTATGTATCAGACGTGTTAGCGAGTAGAGAGGTCAGTTGACGTGGGATAGCGAGAGCATATCATTTCATCGACTACGTCATTGATTGGATTGCGGTTTCTGTGAGTTGTACTTTACTTTCGTGTATTACATATTAAAGTTATATTATATATGTAAATTGTTTACACGCATCGCATTATATATGATTGATTGAAATGTTATATGTTTTATTAAGTTTTTATATACGAGGAACTAGTATGCGGTCCGAAGTAACTAGCTACCTATTGGGTGTCAATAGGCTGTGCGATCACCAGTATCGAGTCAGTCTAGTGTATTTGCATATGAGAGATGATTTAATACTATATGATATGAAATGACACGATATAAATATGAATTTTGAAGATGGACAATGAATTCGATACGAGTGAGCACTCGGCTACGGTGTAGTCTAGAGTCCCCGTATCTAGTGAGTTGGACTCACACTTTGGGATTAAGAGATAGGTCGTGATCGACGAGGTAGAGTGTGAGCACTCCCGGGTCGGACTATCTGGATTAGTATGATTTTATTATTCAAAAGTTGTGTCGCATGCTAGGATATTAGTTTCGTACGGATCAAATACCTGTTTATATGTATTATTTTATATTAAATTATTGTTTTCTTGAAATGCGATGCTATGTTTTATTGTAATGCCGTTAGTAAACTGCAAACTCACTCAGTATTTTCCCAAATACTGACCCCTTACCTTTGATGTTTTTTCTGGTGCTTAGTATGTGGACTTAGCTAGAAGCCAGTTTTGAAGTCTAGAAGTCAGCTGTGTATGTATAGTTTCATGAATTCTGTGAGTGCTGCAGTAGTGGTCCCGTGTTGACAGAGTCGTAGCCTAGACAGCAGTACATTTTTAGTGTACATATTACTTGCTGTCTTGTTTATATGTTTTTGTAGGCTACATGTAGTATGTTTATTCACGGCCCCAGATGCCGGTGATATGTTTTATTACACTAACTTATGTATATAGTACAACGAGGTCAATTCGTATTGGGTACGGTAACTAGAGCCCGCGAGGCTTTAAACAGTTAGTGTAAATATTTGATTAGATGTTATATATGTGTATTAGCTTCCGTTGTTAATGTTATCTGTTTATTATTTGCGAGAAATTCATAGTGGTTTGAGGCTTGCTATGGGTTTCGGAGCTACCACTCCCGTTCCCTAGCGCCGGTTGCGGCTTAATATTTTGGGTCGTGACAATGTTGGTATCAAAGCAGTTGGTCCAGTTACCACTGCAAGTTTGTTTCAATGTTTATTTGAGAGCAGTTTTCCCAGTTACCACTGCCAGTCTTGTCTGAGTGTTTGTTGATTTGGGATACTCTGTCAAGTAAGTAAACCTAGGAACTACTGCAGCAAGAGAGTCGGACCTTAGTTGCCTGCATTTGTTTGATATGTGCATTAGTAATATGTGGTACAGTGCGCGGAATCAGGGCTACTAACCTATTAAGTGATTAGTATATGTATATACGAACGACTGAGATAACCAAGTGCTTACTACTTTCGCTAGAATTGTTAAATGATTATTTGCTTTTAAACTACGTGCATTTGGATTAAATGCTAAATGTTTACAGCATTTTATAAGTTAATATTGGAATTGTGTGTGGAAATGGGCTCAGATGGTCGCTTATGTTTGAAATTGTTTCTTTTCAGCATGTCTGGGCAGAACGGAGCTCAGTCACATGCTGTGGAAGAACGGGAGGAAGCGCCTCCTATATTTCAAAATGGATTTCACAATGAAATAGGCGAACCATCTGGAGTCCATCAGAATGGATTCCACGCAAATATTAGAAGATCGCCATAAATTTATTAGAATGGCTATATGTCTGTGTCAGAGATTGCCAGTTCTTTTGGAAATAGAGGTAGAGTCCATTCGCCAGAAATAGAGTATATTGAAGAAGATGAGGAGGATCCAGAAGAGGACCCTGAGGAGGATCCTGAAGAGGACCCATAAGAGGACCCTGAGGAGGATCCGGAGGAGGAAAATCTAGAAGAAGAGTTAGAAGGAGAGGAGTTTGAAGAAGAGGAACTGTTAGATGAATCAGACATTGAGGAGTACAGAAGCGAGCATTTCTGGTCTAGGGTGCGGAGATACCGTGATTTGAGAGAAGATGCAGATATAGCAAATGGTCAGGCACATATAGCTTTAAACCAAGTTAGGAGGCAGATGCGCTCCTTTTCTAGAGAGATGCTAACAGTAGGGTTGTATTCTGCTAATTTTCTGCGAATGGTTGAGGGAGTCCCTGATCTAAATGAAGATAATAGAACCATCAGCCGTAGATACGTCAGAGGCTTAGGACCTGAGTTTGGTGAGCTATATGAATATGTAGGTGAACATTTTGGGATGCTCACTACGATGGCCCGTAGAATCGAGACTGAACGTGAGTGGGAGGGTGATCCCGTTCGACCCTTCTATTTTAGGCGTGAGTTCCATCCGGATTACGTCAACACATCCTCTAGAATCAGGACCAACCCCCACTTTGTGCACAGAGGCGGAGGCCACTCTGGTAGAAGAGTTAGGGGCCGACACACAGGCATAGTCATTAGGGAACCTAGCGTTCCGCATCAGGCACCTCCAGGTATCAGCGATTTACATGCTCTGTGTGTTTGTGTTAATATGTTTGCACGGCTATGTATATGTTTGCTGCATTGCATATAGAATATCAGTATTAGGATAATACCTTTGATAGCTAGAACCTATAGGAAGCAGTATCGACGAATACGCGCCTAATAAAAGAAAGTATGAACATAATTTAGTAATAATATAATAAACACCACATAATACATATATCGCGAACGTAATTCCTATATTACGTTCTAGAAGCTGTAAAAGAAAAGATAGATTACTGAAAAGGGAATCGATGTGGAACATCGGTACCTACGTTTGTGTATGACATGATACACTGTATCAAAGAAGTGGATGTAGTGATTACAGCAATAGAGAACTTCGAATTGAATTGAGTTATCGGAGATATGAAAAAAGAAGTGATGTGACAGAAGAATAGTCAGGAAAAACGACAGTAAGTGACAACAATACAAAATTTGAAATATACCCAATAAGTATAAAGAAAGCCGTTAATAGTCGCAGAGTGTACAATATAGAGTAAACTTACGATTTTATGAAAATTATGAAAGTTTTTAAGATTTTTTTTCAAAGTACAATTGCGCTCAAACATCGCATACGACATTGCATAATCACTTTACAAATGCATAAGAAAATGATTTTCGAATTATAGATCATGCATCATATCTTTACAATGATAAAGAAAATGCGATTTCGAGCAACTCTTTGGTGATTAGAGGTGTCATCACTCTGAGCTACAATTGTATTGACGATTTTAAATGATTTATGAAAAGTGATTTAAAGTGCTAGCTAGCCAAAAAGATGTTTTTGAAATCGTATTGGTTTTGTAAGTGAACTCATACGTGAAACTCTGTGACGGATAATAAAAGATTTTTAATAAATAAGAATAAGACTTGCAAAAATAAACCCCAATAACAAAATAAAGCCATGTTAACGATTAATTGCAACACAGTTAACGAAGTTAAAATAAAATGCGAATAAGGAGTTATCGCCGGAGAGCATACGCAGACAAGATGCGATGCGCTGGCAATGTCTAAGGATACAATATCTATCCTTATGTTAAAACAAAGGGTGTAATGACAGAGAATCATGTTAGACGAAAGAGAAGTAATGAATACGCAAGGATGAAGAATATAATGATTATCCTTATGTTAAGACAAGTAACATAGCAACCAAAAGCCATATCGGAGGAGAGAAATTAAAAGTATAAAGGATGAGAAGACGATGATATGGATGATGATCATCAAGTAATATTTTAAGGATATGTAACCTTATCAATGTCAGCAATAGAAGATATAGAGAAACACATTAAAAAAGAATTAAAGGATACGAACGACGAAGAAGATGATCTTGTAAGATGTGAAGGTTTGAAGTTAGATAGATCAAGAAATAAATGATGCTATATGACTGATATTAAGTGAAGTTACTAATATCAGCGTTAAGAGCTGTAAGTTGCGTTAACAAAAAGGACAAAAGTTAAATTGTAGAATTCTAGTATAAAGATAAAGGTCACGCACATAGACATGCGTATCAGTAAATGTAAAAATGGCAAAAAATAAATATGAAAGAAAATGTGATAGGAAACGTATGTGTCCTTAAAATCTAGTAAGATGATTTGAGAAATAGAAAGTTCTAGAGATACATCAGAAGGATTATCAGAATAAAAAAGCAGCAATGGAGTTGTTATAAACGGAGGAAAGACGTATGTTATAATAACAAGAGTTGGTATTAGTACAGAGAAATCAAGTTGCTCAAACGACAATTAGAACCATATCATAAGTGCTAAGGAAACACTTCAAGAAGAAAATGAAAGGCAGAATAAGGACAAACTAAGAAACAATCATAATAAGTATCAGGACGAGACCTTGAAGAGTAAGAATAAGTTGTGAAGCTATTTGAGAGTAGGAAGAAGAAGTGTAAGACGAAAAAGAAAGTCGTTCATGTAACAAGGAGGGATTAGGATAAGGAAAGTGATGAAAATTTATGAGATTGTCAGTTATAAATTAATACAAATACCAAAGCGGATAAATATGAAGTTAAGAAGATAGATCATTAAAGATCTATTGGATTATTTTGATCTTAAAAGTAAGAATGCAGGTGAGCGAAGACTAATTAGTGAGAAACATTCTTGAGACAGTTAAGTATTAAAGAAACATTTAAGATTCTTATGAAGTCAACATGAATAAGGAATTGTAACGTAAAGAAAAAGAAACATGTTTGACTGACAAGACAATTAAAGACTCGAGAGGATCTTCAAGAACCAATCAAAGAGAGTCAAAGAAGATAAAAACACGAATAGTAGCGGTCAAAGAAGACGGTCGTACAATCTACACGATTAAAATCAACGTAAAGCGAGCGGTTATAATAACGGTAAACGAGTGAAGAATCACAACTAACAAAACGACGTAAGGTTCACGATAGTTTAATAAAACAAAGGAAAGAGAAATTGTAGATAGTAAATGATGTATCAGGCTCAGCTATGTTAAGAGATAATGAATGTGTTAGACAAGGTGCAAGTTGAAAGAGATTGGTTGATGAGAAATGAAGTGTCAGATAATGATAGAGAGGAGTAAGAAATGACAAGAACCAGCTAAGAAAGAAAAGTGACAAATACAAACGATAGTAAAGACCATAACCGTAGATTATGATTACAAGAGAAAATACTCATAAAAGTATGAATGAAGAAAGTACGTCATTAGGGATGTAGCCAACACGTCGTGACTATACACGTACAAAAGAGACAAGTAGCGACCCGGTGACGACTAAGAATGGAATAATGGGTTTGGACAGTATTAATTAAGGATTAATGACAACCATGTGATAAGGACACAAAGATCTCAGTATCGAGGGTACGCTAAAGCCATACTACTTCAGAGAGGCAACAGATGAACACAAATAATAACAAGAAGATTCTCAACTATGCGATGGTACGAGGTTATAAGGGGAGATCTAAAAGCAGAAGTAAAAGAAAAGCTACGACTAAAACGCACTAGTGGACATCAAGGAAAGCGTACGGCCAATTATAAGGTCTCAATAAGTTCTATGAAAATTCGAAGAAGAATTTTTATAAGGGGGGAAGAATGTAATACCCCAAAAGATTTAATTATTTATTTGGGCCACGTGTCAAGTTTAAACTCGTCAGAGTGGCGAAATCGGAAAGATTTCTGATAAAATTAAGATAAATAAGTTTTAGTAGGTCGTTTTTGAAAAAGATAATAGCGAAGAATTTAATAATATATTTCAATTCTAGAGTTGCAAGTGGAATCGAAAGGAAAAATGCCAAGGCCCAAAATAAAGTGCAAGGACTAAAGTGGTAATTTAGCCACTATGTGTCGAAAATGGAAATTCATAGGTTTTGACGGGAAAGGTTTAATATCGAGCTTCGTATTATTTATTGGATATAAATAATACGTATAAGTTATAAATTAAGAATTTTTTTATTTAGTTATGGACTAAATCGTATAAATGAAAAGTTTAAAGGATAAATGGTAACAAAAAAGGACCAAATGGCACTTTAGCCAAGATATATATAATTATTTCATTTGAAAAAGAAAGATTAGAGAAAGGAAGAAGTCCAGAGAGTTCCATATCGATCGATATCGTCGTTTCGCCGTTCGGAGTCCGATTCAAGCGATTTTCGCGGCAATCTCTTCGAAATCGAAGGCTCTGTCGATCCTAAGCTCCAAATTAAGGTAAGAATCTCGAAATTTGGTGTGAAATTCGAATATACGGGCTGTTTTAGCGGATTTAGCAAAATTGATGTTTTTGGATCGTTTTCAGAATTTTGACGAAAACCGAATTACGGGTTTGTGAGGAAATGAAGTTTTTTAGGTGTTTGACGAGTGGTAGGACGACGGGGCGTCCGGAAATGATGTTTCTGGGGCTGTATACACGGCTTCACACGGTGTGCGAATGCACGCCGTGGTGTGCGATCGCACACAACAGGTGTGCGGACGCACAGTGTGCGAACGCACACTAGTGTGCGGACGCACAGTGTGCGAACGCACACTAGTGTGCGGACGCACACTACACTATGCGGACGCCCAGTGCCCTTGCGCGCCCGCACAATGGCTCCATGAGGGCCAAAATGGGCTTTTAGCCCTAATTGAGCAGGATTTCAATATTTTCAATAATTAGACCCTAAAAACGATTAAGGACCCCGATAATTTAAAACGCTAAGGATGTTATACGTTCCTCGAATATGAGAAACATAGTTCGATATATCGTGAATACGATAAACGAATATCGAGTTCACAAATAACATTAAGAATGAGACATAACCCTAGAATTTAAAATATTACACGTATAAAAATACAAGATTAATATCTTACTATTAAACGTTAATTATTATGTATCATACTTGTTAGCGAGCGGAGAGGTCAGTAGACGTGGGATAGCGAGGGCATATCATTTCATTGACTACGTCATTGATCAGATTGCGGTTTCTGTGAGTTGCACTTTACTTTCGTGTATTACATATTAAAGTTATATTATATATATGTAAATTGTTTACACGCATCGCATTATATATGATTTATTGAAATGTTATATGTTTTATTAAGTTTTTATATACGAGGAACTAGTATGCGATCCGAAGAAACTAGCTACCTATTGGGTGTCAATAGGATGTGCGTTCACTAGTATCGAGTCAGTCTAGTGTATTTGCATATGAGAGATGATTTAATACGATATGATATGAAATAACACGATATAAATATGAATTTTGAAGTTGGACAATGAATTCGATACGAGTGAGCACTCGGCTATGGTGTAGTCTAGAGTCCCCGTATCTAGTGAGTTGGATTCACACTTTGGGATTAAGAGATAAGTCGCGATCGACGAGGTAGAGTGTGAGCACTCCCGGGTCGGACTATCTGGATTAGTAATTTCTCCT
Source organism: Mercurialis annua (assembly GCF_937616625.2). Classification (NCBI taxonomy): domain Eukaryota; kingdom Viridiplantae; phylum Streptophyta; class Magnoliopsida; order Malpighiales; family Euphorbiaceae; genus Mercurialis; species Mercurialis annua. Next base: position 37,767,445 of record NC_065574.1, on the reverse strand, counting down.
TTTCAGCGATTTATGCCAAACGTTTACAAACGTTACGACACAAATCCAAAAGTTTCGCCTTTTTAGCGATTGAAGCCAAACGTTTACAAACGTTACGACACAATTCCAAACGTTTACAAACACTACGAAACAAATCCAAACGTTTCACCTTTTTAGCAACTAAGCCAAACGTTTACAAACGTTGCTAAACAAATCCAAACATTTCACCTTTTTAGCGATTTAAACCGAACGTTGACAAACGTTCCGAAACAAATCCAAACTTTTCACCTTTTTAGCAATTTAAGCCAATCGTTTACAAAGGTTACGAAACAAATCCAAACGTTTAACCTTTTTAGCGATTTAAACAAAGGTTACGAAAAAAATCCAAAGGTTACTAAACAAATCCAAGCATTTCTCCTTTATAGCAATTTAAGCCAAACGTTTATAAACATTACGAAACAAATCCAAGTGTTTCACGTTTTTAGCGATTTAAGCATAACGTTTACAAACGTTACAAAACAAATCCAAATGTTTCCCCTTTTTAGCGATTTAAGACAAACGTTTACAAACGTTAGGAAAGAAATCCTAACGTTTCACCTTTTTAGCGATTTAAGCCAAACGTTTAAAAGCATTACGAAACAAATCCAAACGTTTCACCTTTTTAGTGATTTAAGCGAAACGTTTACAAACGTTACGAAACATATCCAAACGTTTCACCTTTTTAGCAATTTAAGCCGAACGTTGACAAACGTTATGAAACAAAACCAAATGTTTCACCTTTTTAGCAAATTAAACCCAACGTTTACAAACATTACGAAATTAATCCAAACGTTTCACATATTTAGCAATTTAAGCCAAACGTTTACAAACGTTATGAAACAAATCAAAACGTTTCACCTTTTTAGCGATTTAAGCCAAACATTTACGAAGGTTATGAAACAAACTAAAATGTTTCTCCTTTTTAGGAATTTGAGCCAAACGTTTATAAACGTTACGTAACAAATCCAAGCGTTACCTTTTTGGCAATTTAAGCCAATTGTTTACAAATGTAATAAAACAAATCCAAGCGTTTCACCTTTTTAACAATTTAAGCCAAACGTTTACAAACGTTACGAAAGAAATACAAACATTTCACCTTTTTAGCGATTTAAGCGAAACGTTTACAAACCTTACTAAACAAATCCAAACGTTTCACCTTTTTAGCGATTTAAGCCAAACGTTTACAAAAGTTACAAAAGAAATCCAAACGTTTCCCCTTTTTAGCGATTTAAGCCAAACGGTTACAAATGTTTTGAAACAAATCCATACGTTTCGCCTTTTTAGCAATTTAAGCCAAACATTTACAAACGTTACGAATCACATCCAAACGTTTCCCCTTTTTAGAGATTTAAGCAAAATGTTGACAAACATTACGAAACAAAACAAAACGTTTAAAACGTTACTAAACAAATCCAAACGTTTCACATTTTTAGCGATTTAAGTCAAACCTTTACAAATGTTACGAAACAAAACCAAGAGTTTCACCTTTTCAGCAATTTAAGCAAAACGTTTACAAACGTTACGAAACAAATCAAAGCGTGTCACTTTTGTCGAAATTTAAGCCAAAGAAACATTCCTAAACAAATCCCAGCGTTTCATATTTTTAGTAACGAAATGTTTATAAACGTTACGAAACAAATCCAAGCGTTTCACCTTTTTAGCAATCTAAGCCAAACATTTAGAAATGTTATGAAACAAATCCAAACGTTTCACCTTTCTAGCGATTTAAGTCGAACGTTTACAAACGTTAAGAAACAAAACCAAACATTTCACCTTTTTAGCAATTTAAGCGAAACGTTTACAAACATTACGAAACAAATTAAAATGTTTCCCCATTTTAGCGATTTATGCCAAACGTTTAAAATGTTACGAAACAAATCCAAATATTTTACCTTTTTAGCGATTTATGCCCAACGTTTACAAACGTTACGAAACAAATCCAAACGTTTCGCCTTTTTAGCGATTGATGCCAAACGTTTACAAACGTTACGAAACAAATCAAAACGTTTCCCCTTTTTAGCGATTAGAGCTAAACATTTACAAACGTTACGAAACAAATCCACACGTTTTCCCATTGTAGAAATATTAGCAAAAAGTTTAGAAATATTACGAAACAAATCCAAATGTTTCACCTTTTTCGCGATTAAAGCCAAATGGTTACAAACATTACGAAAGAAATCCAAACGTTTTACCTTTTTAGCGATTGAACCCAAACATTTACAAACGTTACGAAACATAGCTAACCGTTTACAAATGTTACAAAACAAATCAAAGTGTTTCACCTTTTTAACAATTTAAGCCAAACACAAACGTTACGAAACAAATCCAAACGTTTCACCTTTTTAGGGTTTTAAGCCAAACATTTACAAACGTTGCGAAACAAATCCAAACGTTTTCCCAGTTTAGCGATTTAAGCCAAACGTTTACAAACGCAAAGAACCAAATTCAAACGTTTGACCTTTTTAGCAATTTAGCGATTTAAGCCAAATGTTTACCAATGTTACGAAACAAATCCAAACATTTTGCCTTTTTAGCAATTGAAGTCAAACGTTTACAAACGTTACGTAACAACACCAAACATTTCACCTTTTTAGCGATTTAAGCCAAATGTTTAGAGATGCTTCGAAACAAATCCAAATGTTTCACCTTTTTAGTGATTTAAGCCAAACGTTTACACACGTTACAAATCAAAATCAAACGTTTCACCTTTTCAGCAAATTAAGCCGAACGTTTACAAAAGTTACGAAACAAGTCCAAATGTTTCTCCATTTTAGCGATTGAAGCAAAACGTTTACAAATATTACAAAACAAATCCAAACGTTTCAAATTTTTATCGATTGAAGACAAAAGTTAATAAACGTTACAAAACAAAATCAAGCGTTTAACCTTTTTAGCAATTTAAACCAAATATTTACAAACGTCACGAAACAAACGTTATGAAACAAATCCAAGTGTTTCACCTTTTAAGCAATTTAAGCCAAACGTTTACAAACGATACGAAACAAATCCAAACGATTCACGTTTTTAGCGATTTAAGCCAAACATTTACAAAAGGTACGAAACAAATCTAAGCGTTTTACCTTTTTAGAGATTTAAGCCAAACGTTTACAAACGCTACGAAACAAATCCAAACGTTTCCCCTTTTTAGCAATTAAGCCACACGTTTACAAACGTTGCGAAAAAAATCCAAACATTTCACCTCTTTTGCAATTTAAACCAAACGTTGACAAACATTCCGAAACAAATCCAAACGTTTTACCTTTTTGCATTTTAAGCCAAACGTTTACAAACGTTACGAAACAAATCCAAACGTTTCCCCTTTTTAGCGATTTAAGCCAAACATTTACAAACGTTACGAAACAAATCCAAACGTTTCACCTTTTAAGCGATTTAAGCCAAACATTTACAAACGTTACGATACAAATCCAAACGTTTCCCCTTTTTAGCGATTTAAGCCAAACGCTTACAAACATTACGAAACAAATCCAAACGTTTCACCTTTTTAGCGATTTATGCCAAACTTTACAAATGTTACGAAACAAAACCAAAATTTTTAAAGGTTACGAAACAAATCCAAATGTTTGACATTTTTAACGATTTAAGACAAAATCAAGCGTTTCTCTTTTTAGCAATTTCAGCCAAACGTTTACAAACATTACAAAAAAAATCCAAGCGTTTCACCTTTTTAGCAATTAATGCCAAACGTTTACAAACGTTACAAAACAAATCCAACTGTTTCACCTTTTTAGCAATTTGAGCTAAACGTTAACAAACGTTACAAAACAAATCAAAATGTTACGCCTTTTTAGCGATTTCAGCCAAACAGTTACAAAGATTATGAAACAAATCCAAATGTTTCAACCTTTTAGCGATTTGAGCCAAACGTTTACAAACGTTACGAAACAAATTAAAATGTTTCACATTTTTAGCAATTTGAGCCAAATGTTTACAAACGTTACGAAACAAATGCAAGCCTTTCACCTTTTTAGCAATTTAAGCCAAACGTTTACAAACGTTACGAAACACATCCAAACGTTTCACCTTTTTAGCTATTTAAGCCAAACGTTTACAAACGTTACAAAACAAATCCAAACGTTTCATCTTTTTAGCGATTTTAGCCAAACATTTAAAAATGTTTCAGAACAAGTCCAAATGTTTCACCTTTTTAGCGATTTTAGTCAAACGTTTACAAACGTTACGAAACAAATCCAAACGTTTCGCCATTTTAACAATTTATGCCAAACGTTTGTAAACGTTACGAAACAGATCCAAACGTTTCACCTTTTTAGCGATTAAAGCCAAATGTTTACAAACGTTACAAAACAAAACCAAAGGTTTAAAACGTTAAACGGTTCACATTTTTAGCAATTAAAGCCAAACCTTTACAAACCTTACGAAACAAAACCAAGTGTTTCACCTTTTTAGCAATTTCAGCCAAACGTTTACAAACGTTATGAAACAAATCCAAGCGTTTCACCTCTTTAGCAATTTAAGCCAAACGTTTACAAACGTTCCGAAATAAATCCAAGCGTTTCACCTATTTAGTAATTTAAGCCAAACGTATACAAACATTAAGAAACTAATCCAAGTGTTTCACCTTTTTATCAATTTAAGCCAAACATTTACAAACATTACGAAAGAAATCCAAATGTTTCACCTTTTTAACGATTTAAGCCGAATGTTTACAAACATTACCAAAAAAAACCAAACATTTCAATTTTTTAGCAATTTAAGCCAAAAATTTATAAACATTACGAAACAAATCAAAACGTTTCCCCATTTTAGCGATTTAAGCCAAACGGTTAAAACGTTAGGAAAAAAATCCAAACATTTCTCATTTTCAGCGATTTATGCCAAACGTTTACAAACGTTACGACACAAATCCAAAAGTTTTGCCTTTTTAGAGATTCAAGCCAAACGTTAAGAAACGTTACGACACAATTCTAAACGTTTACAAACACTACGAAACAAATCCAAACGTTTCACCTTTTTAGCAACTAAGCCAAACGTTTACAAACGTTGTGAAACAAATCCAAACGTTTCACCTTTTTAGCGATTTAAACCAAACGTTGACAAACGTTCCGAAACAAATCCCAACGTTTCACCTTTTCAGCACTTCAAGCCAATCGTTTACAAAGGTTACGAAACAAATTTTAAACGTTTCACCTTTTTAGCGATTTAAACCAAAGGTTACGAAAAAAATCCAAAGGTTACGAAACAAATCCAAGCGTTTCTCCTTTATTGCAATTTAAGCCAAACGTTTATAAACATTACGAAACAAATCCAAGCGTTTCACCTTTTTAGCGATTTAAGCCAAACGTTTACAGACGTTATAAAACAAATCCAAACGTTTCCCCTTTTTAGCGATTTAAGACAAACGTTTACAAACGTTACAAAAGAAATCCTAACGTTTCACCTTTTTCGCGATTTAAGCCAAACGTTTAAAAACATTTCGAAACAAATCCAAACATTTCATCTTTTTAGTGATTTAAGCGAAACGTTTACAAACGTTACGAAACATATCCAAACGTTTCACCTTTTTAGCAATTTAAGCCGAACGTTGACATACGTTAAGAAACAAAACCAAATGTTTCATCTTTTTAGCAAATTAAGCCCAACGTTTACAAACGTTACGAAATTAATCGAAACGTTTCACAAATTTAGCAATTTAAGCCAAACGTTTACAAACGTTACGAACCAAAACCAAGAATTTCACTTTTTTAGCGATTTATGCCAAACGTTTACAAACGTTATGAAACAAATCCAAACGTTTCACCTATAATGTTAGGAAACAAATCCAAACGTTTCACCTTTTTATCGAATTAAGCCAAATGTTTACAAATGTTACGAAACAAATCCAAACGTTTCACCTTTTTAGCGATTTGAGCAAAACGTTTACAAACGTTATGAAACAAATCCAAACGTTATGAGACAAATCCAAGCGATTACAACTGTTATAAAAAAATCCAAGCGTTTCACCTTTATAGGAATTTAAGCCAAATGTTTACAAACGTTATGAAACAAATCCAAGCGTTTCACCTATAAAGCAATTTAAGCAAAACGTTTACAAATGTTACGAAAAAAGTCTAAACGTTTCACCTTTCTAGCGATATTAGACGAACATTTATAAATGTTACGAAAAAAAACCAAAGGTTTAACCTTTTGAGCTATTTAAGCCAAACGTTTACAAACGTTACGAAACGAATCCAAACGTTTTCCCATTTTAGTGATTTAAGCCAAACGTTTAAAACTTTACGAAACAAATCCAAACGTTTCTCCTTTTTAGCAATTAAAGCCAAACATTTACAAACATTACGAAACAAATCCAAATGTTTCGCTTTTTAGCGATTGAAGCGAAACGTTTACAAACATTACGAAACAAATCCAAACATTTCACATATTTAGCAATTTAAGCTAAATGTTTACAAACATTACAAAACAAAACCAAGCGTTTCACTTTTTTAGCAATTTAAGCCAAACGTTTACAAACGTAACGAAACAAATCCAAGCCTTTAGCCATTTTACTAATTTAAGCCAAACGTTTACAAACATTACGAAACAAATCAAAGCGTTTCACCTTTATTGCAATTTTAGCCAAACGTTTACAAACGTTGCGAAACAAAAACAAATGTTTCACCTTTTTAGCGATTTAAGCCAAACATTTACAAATGGTACGAAACAAATCCAAACGTTTCACCAATTTAGCGATTTAAGCCAAACGTTTACGAACACTACGAAACAAATCCAAGCGTTTCACCTTTTTAACAATTTAAACCAAACGTTTACAAACTTTACGAAACAAAAACAAATGTTTCACCTTTTTAGCGATTTAAGCAAAACGTTTACAAACGTTACGAAAAAAATCCAAACATTTCACCTTTTTAGCAATTTAAATCCAAACGTTTGACCTTTTTAGCGATTTAAGCCAAACTTTTCACCTTTTTAGTGATTTAAGACAAACGTTTACAATCGCCACAAAACAAAACCAAACGTTTAAAACATTACGAAACAAATTCAAATGTTTCCCATTTTTAACGATTTAAGCCAAAATTGTAAAAACGTTACGAAACAAAACCATGCGTTTCACCTTTTTAGCAATTTAAGCTAAACGTTTACAAACGTTACAAAATATTACGAAACAAAATCAAACGTGACAAACGTTACGGAATAAAACCAAACGTTTAAAACGTTACGAAACAAATCAAAATATTTCACATTTTTAGCGATTTAAGCCGAACGTGTACAAACGTTACGAAACAAATCCAAGCGTTTCACCTTTTTAGCAACTTAAACCAAAAGTTTACAAACGTTACGAAACAAAACCAAATGTTTCACCTTGTTAGCGATTTAAGCCAAACGTATACAAACACTACAAAACAAATCCAAACGGTTCACTTATTTAGCGATTTATGACAAACGTTTACAAACGTTATGAAACAAATCCAAACATTTCACCTTTTTAGAAATTTAAATCCAAACGTTTCACCTTTTTAGCGATTTAAGCCAAACGTTTCACCTTTTTTGCTATTTATGCCAAGCGTTTACAAACATTACAAAACAAATCCAAAAGTTTCACCTTTTTCGCGATTTAAGCCAAACGTTTACAAACATTACGAAACAAATGCAAACGTTTCACTTTATTAGCGATTTAAGCCAAACGTTTACAAACGTTACGAAACTAATACAAACGTTAAAAACGTTATAAAACCATTTTTAGCAATTTAAGCCAAACGTTTCAAATGTTACGAAACAAATCCTAACGTTTCACCTTTTTAGCGATTTATAACAAACGTTTACAAACGTTACGAAACAAATCCAAACGTTTCTTTTTTTTACCGATTTAAGCCAAACGTTTACAAACGTTACGACACAAATCCAAACGTTTCATATTTTTAACAATTTAAGCCAAATGTTTACAAACATTGCGAAACAAATCCAAACGTTTAACCTTTTTAGCGATTTAAGTAAAACGTTTACAAACGTTACGAAAAAAATCCAAATGTTTCACCTTTTTAGCAATTTAAGCCGAACGTTTACAAACGTTACGAAACAAAACCAAACTTTTTGTCACGACCCAAATTATTGAGCCGCGACCGGCGCTTGGGAATGGGAGTGGTAGCTCCAGAACCCGTAGCAAGCCTAGAATCCTCTATGAATTTTTCTTCTTGAATTATTTATATTCTTATATTTAAAACATCTTCAGAAAATTCTCTTAGATAATACAATTAAAGATATTAAAATATCATATTTCTTTCTAGAAAAGGTTGGCAAACGATTCATATAAATTAGGGTCTTACCGAGCGATATCTCATATCCAGCATTGCCCTGTTTCTAGTCATAATCGTGACTAATTCCACTCATGGAAATTGGGTAAAGAAATCAAATGGTTAAAATACAATCTTTATAAACAAATAATGTATATATATTTATAACATATTAGAGTTTCCCATTTAATATACCGTTTGAATTCAAATCATGGGTTACATACAGACATATACGAACTACTGCAACTCTATGAAGAAATCGTCCTTTGACACATACTTCAACTATTGTAGACTTCCGGAACAATAAAAGGAAGTCCATTCTTCAAAACGCTTTCACCTGAAAGGAAAGATTATGAGGGGTCAGTATATGAGAATATACTGAGTGAGTTTATATACTTTAGTAATAAGCATTTATAAAACGTCAAACAATGATATAAACATTTCAAACATAAGTAGCCAAGTAAAGGATACGAATGAAACCCTAATCCGCAAACATGCATAGCATATATAATCAAATCAAAGTGATCCAAGTGGTCCAACCCCGGGATAACTCAACCGCGCCAGCCGCGACCAACTTCTTAATCCTAAGTTGTGTGTCCCGAGATAGTTCAACCGAGTTCAACACACTAGATACGGTCCCGGGATAGTTCAACCGAGTTCAACCTCGTATCTATCAACCATATATCCAACTTTCACATTCTTATTCATATTCTCATTCATAAATGTTTTCAATCGAAATTGGTGATCACACAGTCCTATTATCGCCCAATAGGAAGGCACGTCCCATCAGATCTATACTGGTTTCAAATCATCGTGTATGCATTTCATGTAAAGTATTTGCAAAATAAATATTTATTCAAAAGTAAAGAAATATAAAATATTTGCTTTATAATCAATGCTCTTTTAAATACTTTAAAAGAAAACATATATAAACTCACTGTGACCGCTTCTATCCAAAACATCATGTTGCTTAGAAACCGTCAAGCTTCTCGAGCTTCTTGTCCAGCTACTTCTTGCCTCGCCAGATCTAAGATGATTTTAAATCAATAACTAAAAATCAGAATCCTATTCTAGAATTGACTCTAGATTCAAGACACGAATTGTTATAGACTATCGTGCTCTCACATGTTCGACTCCGATACCCGATTCATAACTCGTTTCAATTCGTATTATTTTTTCGAATCGATTCTCGATAACCTCTTCAGGTCTATTAACTCAAACTAATCGACAACTAGTCGATTTTGATAACGACACGTAAATACGAAATGAGGTTCCGAAAACAAAACGATATGCCGAGATGTTGTGCGATCGCACGTCTCACTGTGCGTTCGCACAACCCCGGCTGTGCGTTCACACAGCACATGTGCGATCGCACAGTGTGCTGTGCGTTCGCACAGCTACGCTGTGCCACCCACAGCCGGGGTTTCCTAACACCGAGCTCGATTCCGACGTGCTCTAGGTCAATTTTTAACATACCCATCGATCCTAAAACGTATAGAAACATCAATAACACGTAATCCAAATTCAGTACTCTAAAATCAATCCCAAAATCGTTAAAACGATAAAACCGCTCAAAAACCTTAAACTTTAACTCAATATTCCATCAAATTAATCCAAACAAACGGCATGACGACGTGATTAACGTGATAACTCGTTCAATCCCGATCAAATCGAGGTAAGGAACGTCGAAAACGGACGAGAAACGGAGATCGAGCAAGAGAACGATGAACTGACGATGAGAAATGATGAAGATGATAATTTTGGCTTCTGGATCCCTCTTCATTTCATATCTCATTTCTTATTTATATATATGGTTAAAATACTCTTTGGTCCTTGAACTCTTTAAAAAGATGCAATTTAGTCCAACACTTATCCGCGTCCAAATTTTAAACGGTCTCCGATCGACACGAAATTTTTACCATAAATGCTATACAATATTTCGCGGACTTTGGCGAAATAATTAGTATCACGAGATTTTTAATTTATTTTATATAAATTTTCTAAGTTTTCTTTTAAATTCCGCAAATTCGCGCAATACAATTTCTTCTAAATTCCCGATGCTAATAAATTAATTCCATCTTAATTTAAATTATCGGAATTTATGACACATGGCATGACTTAATTAATTTTAAAATATTCGGGGTATTACACGTTTCACCTTTTTAGCTATTTACGCCAAACGTTTACAAACGTTACAAAACAAAAACAAAACGTTTCACCTTTTTAGCGATTTAATCCAAACGTTTACAAACCTTATGAAACAAATCCAAACATTTCACTTTATTAGCGACTTAAGCCAAATGTTGCAAACGCTACGAAACAAATCCAAGCGTTTCACCTTTTTAGCAAATTTTAACCAAACGTTTACAAACGTTACGAAACAAAACTAAATGTTTCACATTTTTAGTGATTTAAGCCAAACATTTACAAACTTAAGAAAACAAATCCAAACATTGCACATTTTTAGCGAATTAAGCCAAAAGTTTACAAACATTACGAAACAAATCCAAACGTTTCACCTTTTAAGCAATTTAAATCCAAGCTTTTAACCTTTTTAGCGATTTAAGCAAAACGTTTACAAACGTTACGAAAGAAATCCAAACGTTTCACCTTTTTAGCAATATAAGTCAAAAGTTTCACGTTTTTAGCGATTTAAGCCAAATGTTTCACCTTTTTAGCGATACAAACCAAACATTTACAAACGTTACGAAACAAATCCAAACGGTTCACCTTTTTAGCGATTTAAGCCAAACGTTTACAAACGTTACGAAACAAATACAAACGTTTCACCTTATTAGCGATTTAAGCCAAACGTTCACAAAAGATACGGAACTAATCCAAACGTTTCACCTCATTAGCGATTTAAAACAAACTTTTAGAATTGTTATGAAACTAATCCAAACGTTTCACCTTTTTGGCGATTTAAGCCAAACGTTTACAAACTTTACGACTCAAATCAAAACGTTTCACCTTTTCAGCGATTTAAGCAAAATGTTTACAAATGTTACGAAACATATCCAAACATTTCACCTTTTTAGCGATTTAAGCCAAACGTTTACAAACTTTAAGAAACAAATCTAAACGTTTCACGTTTTTAGCAATTTAAGCCAAATGTATACAAACGTTACGAAACAAATACACACGTTTCACCTTTTTAACGATTTAAGCCAAACGTTTACAAATATTAAGAAACAAATCCAAATAAAATTTAAGCCAAACATTTACAAGCGTTACAAAACAAATCCAAACGTTTCCCCTTTTTAGCGATTTAAGCCAAACGTTTACAAACGTGATAAAACGTTGAAAACGTTACAAAACAAATCCAAACGATTTCCATTTTTAGCGATTTAATCCAAATGTTTACAAACGTTACGAAAAGAAAACAAAACGTCTAAAACGTTACGAAACAAATCCAAACGTTGTTTCACATTTTTAGCGATGTAAACCAAACCTTTACAAACGTTACGAAACAAAACCAAGCGTTTCACCCTTTTAGCAATTTAAGCTGTCACGACCCAAATTATTGAGTTGAGACCGGCGCTAGGGAATGGGAGTGGTAGCTCCGAAACCCGTAGCAAGCCTAAAACCACTAATAATTTTTTGCATTTAAAAGTATAATATAATATATGAAACATTTTCGGAAAAACTCTTTGAAATAATATACATATAATTATTGAAATACTATATTAGTGTTTACATTCAAAACAACTATTTGAAATCAATCTTCGGGCAGTTTGGCCCATATTTCTGAGGTTGGATGGAGACCCATGGTTCGTGAGTGGCATAGTTTGTTAGCTTCAGGATTCGGTTTTCAGGTTTCACAGAGGGGTTGTTTGTTGGCAGAGTTGCAAGTGCAACCGGTTTTGATTGATAGGATCAAAACTTCACAAGCTGAGGATCCACAATTGAAACGGATCATGGATGAGATACCAGATTCTGGACTGTGTGTTCCGGATTCAAATGGTTTGAGAGACCAGATTCTGGAGGAAGCACACAAGTCAGCTTACAGTGTTCATCCGGGTTCTACCAAGATGTATCATGATCTCAAGGGTACGTACTGGTGGAGCGGAATGAAAAAGGACGTTGCAGAGTTCGTGTCTAAGTGTTTGACTTGCCAGCAGGTAAAGTTGGAACATCAGAGACCGTTTGGATATCTGCAGCCGCTACCTATTCCAGAGTTGAAATGGGAGCGTATCGCGGATGTATTTCGTGGTGGGTTAACCACGTACACACAGGGGTATGATTCGATTTGGTTGATAGTTGACTGTTTGACTAAGTCAGCTCACTTCTTACCGATCAAGGTGACTTATCAGGCTTCGAAGTTGGCACAGTTGTACATCGATCAGATTGTTAGTCTCCATGGTGTACCAGTGTCGATAGTTTTGGACAGAGGTTTGATTTTCACCTCTCGATTTTGGAAGGCATTGCAGGAATCCTTGGGTTCGAAGCTAGATTTCAGTACTGCATTTCATCCTCAGACTGACGGTCAGTCTAAGAGGACGATTCAGACTTTGGAGGACATGCTCATGATTTTCAGGGTAGCTGGGATACTCATTTGCCTTTGATTGAGTTTTCCAACAACAACAGTTATTACGCTAGTATTGAGATGGCACCTTATGAGGCTTTGTATTGGCGCAAGTGTCGATCTCCTATCTGTTGGGGAGAGGTCGGCGAGCGTAAACTTTCTGGAGCGGAGATCATCCAGATTACCTCTGAGAAGGTACCTTTGATCAAGCGTAGGCTTGAGACTGCTTTTCGTCGGCACAAGAGTTATGTTGATCTTAACCGGAAGGATTTTGAGTTTCAGGCTGGCGACTACGTATTTCTTCGGGTTTCGCCAATGAAAGGGGTTGTGCGTTTTGGTGTTCAAGGAAAATTAGCACCGAGGTTTGTTGGTCCGTATGAAATCTTAGAGAGAGTTGGAACAGTTGCTTACCGTTTGGCGTTGCCGCCAGACATGTCATTGGTGCATCCAGTGTTCCATATTTTGATGTTGCGAAAGTGTGTTTCTGATCCTTCTCAAGTGATTGTACCATTGAGTGTTGAGATTGACCAAGAGCTGTCTTATGAGGAACAGCCTGTTGAGATTGTCGATACACAGGTGCGTAGGTTGCGGAACAAGGAGATTCTGATGGTCAAGGTTCTGTGGCGGAATCACTCTGTAGAAGAGTGCACTTGGGAGACGGAGTCCGACATGAGGAACCGTTATCCTTTCCTCTTTCCTTGAGGTACGTTGGATTTTTTGGTTTCTTTTTTGCTATGTTAGTACTTTGGGTTATGTGTTTATTTTATGTGTTACTATGTGTTTGATATTTTGGGCATTGTAGTATGTGCATTACTTTGGTGTGTTTATGTGAGTTGTTGCTTAGTGTCGTTGTTGTAAAATCGAGGACGATTTTATTTTTAAGTTGGGGAGAATGTAACACCCCGTATTTTTCTAGCTTGTTCCGTTAAGCCTAAACGGTACCTTGAGTTCGTTTGAGTGGTTCGACCACTTAGATTCGCGTTTCGAAGGTTCCAAACCTTTTAAAATGTGTTTTAAGATGTATTAGAAGTAATCTTGGAGTTTGCAACGTTTTCTATATCAATTTCAAAATCTCAAATTTTCATCGGAGGCAGTAGCATTTCGCGGGCGCGACATGCCCGAATAGCGGGCGCGATTCATGTATCGCGGGCGCGATGGAGGTGTAGCGGGCGCGACGCGTTCACTGTTCTGTTCGCTAATTTCTATTTAAACTCACCTAATTCGACCTACACTGATTTAACACTTTCTCTAAAACCCTAAAACGGCAGTAGTAATTCTTTTAGTCATTCTCTATCATTCCTAAGCCTTTTTTTATCAATTGTATGTATTTCTAATCCTCTCCTTATGGTTTAATCCATTGCTTATCATTCCTATCAATTATAAATTAATTAGCTATCGTATGGATTGATTGTAGGCTGATTTTGGATCTATATTTTATGAGTTTTCTCTTGATTTTTGTCCTTAATCTATTCCAAAAGGTTAGTGGCTCTAAACCCCTATTATGATTTGTAGATATTGCTAGTTGATGTGTAAATTCAATACTTTTGGTGGCTTGGTTGTATTTTCTGTGTTGCTATGATTTACAAATTCTGGAAATCTTGAGTTGGTGTTATATAAGTCTCTTAGGTTTCATTTGTACCTTGGGTGGTTTGGATTGGATGTTACATTTGGTAGACTTATCAAATTGCTATAGACTTTAGGTTATAAAAACTGTTTTGATTATTGTTTAAAAATCTGGAAATTTCATAAAATCTAATCTTAGGTTGATTAGATATCAAACGTACTTTGGGTATATTGGGGGGGGATCTTGTGAATGGATTAAAGTATCGTTTGACTAATGTTTTTGACTTAAAATTCTGTTTTGGCTATACACTAAAATCTGGAAATTTCTTTGAAAGGGGTAATACGTTGATAACTAGCAACTAATACATTAAGTGTGTTGAAGTAATCGGCTAAAGCTGAATCATAGATTAATTAAGGTTTTACAAAGGTTTAAATTCGCTGTTTCGAATAAGTAACATTGATTCATATCTTGTTTAAAATGAGGTTTAAATATATTAAAAGGATGTTGGTCTTATTTTGTGGTTAACATTGGTTAAATGAGTTATAAGGCATGAAAGGTTTATATGGGTTGTTATGTGTTGATTGAGCTATTTTAGTTTCAAGTTGATACTTGAAAGATATCGAATCTTACTGATCCTATTTAAGGTGGAATGTTAAGTGTACTTCGGGTGCTACTCGTCAAGTGATGGCAAGCTTATTTGGATTGTTGTTTTCTATTATTTCGTGGCATTATTAACTTACGGTGTCAGTTCTTATTTAAAATAACTTTGGTTTCATTTAAGGTTTGGTTTATGGTTGGGTCGGGTTAGACGTGGTCTCCCGACATGTTGTGTTGAGCTATACTGCAGTAAGGCTAACACACTACTTTGGGAACTGTAATTGTTTTAAAAAGACTATATAAGTATTTAAGTACTTTGGTTTCGTTTTAAAAGACAAGAAGTCACCTAAGCTTAACTTACCTTATCTGTTAATTGGTTGTATGGATACTTGGTTGTACTTTGGTTACCTTGTTTGATTCTTTGGTTGCATTGTGAAATGCTTGTCCTGGGTGGAATCTAGTATTCTTAGAGTTAAGGGTTGTTAGGATTTTAACTTATATAATGTTTTAGACATGTTGACTGCTCGTGCTTCGGAGTCTACGCAGGGCTAGCTGTTTGCCAAGATTCACGTGGATAAGCAAGCATTGAGTTTGTAGTGTTATTTACGACTTTATTAAGTACCGCACATTATTTTAGTATATCAAATGTTTGTGAACTGTTTTAAGGATTATGGATCTGGATTGAAACGAGCTACTCGATAGGCTTGTATCGAGACTGCGTGCACAGGTAAGTAATTTGGGATTGGCTGACCAATGCCTGGCCTACTTTGGGAATCGATGAGGATTTGTTCCCATCTACTTTGGGATTTCATTTCAATACTGTTTTCCATAATCAAATATATATATTAGCATAAAAGGATTTATTTTAAGGGTTTTAGAACTTAATAAATGTAAATAGCATTATGAACTAATCTCATTATATCTGACCCCGTTGTTTTCAAATCTTTCCAGGCTTATGATTTTTAGAGCGTTGGTCATCTCCGATCTTTTGGTTCCTCGGAGGTCTTTTTATGTTATTAGACTAGTTAACTGTTTTACCTCTTAGACCGCAGTAGAACTAGTTGTCTCTATTATTGTACTTTGGTTTGTCGTAGTGGTACGACTTTTATGTTATTATACTTTGGTATGTTACATTGGATTATTTATATATGAGGCATGTTCCATAGTTTCGAATTACTATTAAGTTGTTATTTTAGAACTGCTATATAAGTTGTTAGATTTAGGTTAAAGTTTCAGTTGCCCCAAGCATTGGTTTTCTTACATGTTTATATTGAGTTTAAGGCTTTCCGCGAGGCTTGCTACGGGTTTTGGTACGACCATACCCATACCCTAGCGCCGGTCGCGATCCATGAAATTGGGTCGTGACAATTGGTTTCATATAGTTTTAAAAGTTTGGCTAAAATCGCTAAAAAGGTGAAACTTTTGGATTTGTTTCGTAATGTTATAAACGTTTGGTTTAAATCGCTTAAAAGGTGTGACGTTTCGATTTGTTTCGAAATGTTTTAAACATTTAGCTTAAATTGCTAAAATGGTGAAAAATTAGGATTTGTTTCGTGACGTTTTAAACGTTTGGATTGGTTTCGTAACGTTTTAAACATTTAGCTTAAATCGCTAAAAAGGTTAAACGTTTAGAATTCTTTCATAACGTTTTAAACATTTGGCTAAAATTGCTAAAAAGGTGAAACATTAGGATTTGTTTCATTACGTTATAAACATATGGATTTCTTTCGTAACATTTTAAACGTTTGGTTTAAATCGCTAAAAAGGTGAAACGTTTGGATTTGTTTCTTAACGTTTGTAAATGTTTCGCTTAAATTGCA
The DNA here is from genome assembly GCF_937616625.2 of Mercurialis annua. Lineage (NCBI taxonomy): Eukaryota > Viridiplantae > Streptophyta > Magnoliopsida > Malpighiales > Euphorbiaceae > Mercurialis > Mercurialis annua. The sequence continues at coordinate 37,750,657 of NC_065574.1, read as the reverse complement.
AAAAAGGTGAAACGTGTGCTTTGTTTTGTAACGTTTTAAAAGTTTGGATTGGTTTCGTAACAATTTAAACGTTTGGGTTGGTTTAAATCGGTAAAAAGGTTAAACGTTTGGATTTCATTCATAATGTTTTAAACATTTGGCTTAAATTGCTAAAAAGGTGAAATATTAGGATTTGTTGCGTAACGTTTTAAACATTTGGATTGCTTTCATAACATTTTAAATGTTTGGCTTAAATCGCTAAAAAAGTGAAACGTTTGGATTTGTTTCGTAACGTTTGTAAACATTTGGCTTAAATTCCTAAAATGGTGAAACATTTGGATTTGTTTCGTAACGTTGTAAACGTTTGGATTTGTTTCGTAACGTTTTGAACGTTTGGATTGGTTTCGTAACATTTTAAACGTTTGGCTTAAATCGCTAAAAAGGCGAAACGTTTCGATTTTTTTCGTAACGTTTGTAAATGTTTGGCTTGAATCGCTAAAAAGGTAAAACGTTAGGATCGGTTTCGTAACGTCTTAAACTTTTGGCTTAAATTGCTAAAAAGGTGAAACGTTTGGATTTCTTTTGTAACATTTTAAACGTATGGCTTAAATCGCTAAAACGGTGAAATGTTAGGATTTGTTTCATTCCGTTTTAAACGTTTGGCTTAAATCGCTAAAAATGTGAAACATTAGGATTTGTTACGTAACTTGCTAAATGTTTGGATTTCATTCTTATCGTTTTAAACGTCGGGCTTAAATCTCTAAAAAGGTGAAACGTTTGGATTTTTTTAGTTACGTTTTAATCGTTTGGCTTAAATCTGTAAAAAGGTGAAATGTTATGATTTGTTGCGTAACGTTTTAAACGTCTAGCTTAAATAGCTAAAAGGTGAAACGTTTGGATTTGTTTCGTAACTCATGAAACGTTCGGATATGTTTCGTAATGTTTTAAACGTTAGCTTCAATTGCTAAAAAGGTAAAACGTTTGGATTTGTTTCGTAACGTTTAAAACGTTTAGCTTAAATTGGTAAAAAGGTGAAACGTTTAGATTTATTTCGTAATGTTTTAAACGTTTGGATTGGTTTCGTAATATTTTTAATGTTTTGGTTAAATTGATAAAAAGGTGAAACATTTGGATTTGTTTCGTAACATTTGTAAACGTTTGGCTTAAATCGCTAAAAAGGGGAAATGTTTGAATTTGTGTCGTATTGTTTTAAATGTTTGGATTGGTTTCGTAACATATTCACCTTTTTGTTTAAATCGCTAAAAATATGAAACGTTTGTATTTATTTCGTAAATTTTGTAAACGTTTGGCTGAAATCGCTAAAAAGTGAAACGTTTGGATTGATTTCGTAACGTTTTATACGTTTCGATTGGTTTCGTAACAATTTAAACGTTTGGCTTAAATTGATAAAAAGGTGAACCGTTTGGATTTGTTTCTTAACGTTGTAAACGTTTGGCCTAAATAGCTAAAGAGGTGAAGCATTTAGATTTATTCCGTAACATTTTAAACGTTTAGATTGGTTTCGTAACGTTCTAATTGCTTGGCTTAAATAGTTAAAAAGGTGAAACGTTTGGATTTGTTTCGTAGCGTTTTAAAAATTTGGATTTGTTTTATAACGTTTTAAACGTTTCGCTTAAATCGCTAAAACAATGAAATGTTAGGATTTGTTTCGTAACGTTTTAAACGTTTGGCTTATTCGTAAAAGGTGAAACATTAGGATTTGTTACGTAACGTTTTCAATGTTTGGATTTGTTTCGTAACGTTTTAAACGGTTGGCTTAAATTGCTAAAAAGGAGAAACGATTGGATTTATTTCGTAACGTTTTAAACGTTAGGCTTATATCTTTACAAAGGTGAAACGTCAGGATTTGTTTCGTAACGTTTTAAACGTCTGGCTTAAATTGCTTAAACAGTGAAACGTTTGAATTTGTTTCATAACGTTTTATACGTTTGATTCGGTTTCGTATCGTTTTAAACGTTTGGCATAAATCGCTAAAAAGGTGAAACGTTTGGATTTGTTTCGTAAGGTTTGAAAACATTTGGCTTAAATCGCTAAAAAGGTGAAACGGTTGGATTTGTTTCGTATCATTTTAAACGTTTAGATTGGTTTCGTAACATTTTAAACATTTGGCTTAAATTGATAAAAAGGTGAACCGTTTGGATTTCTTTCGTAACGTTTGTAAACGTTTGGCTTAAATCGCTAAAAAGGTGAAACATTTGGATTTTTTCGTAACGTTTTAAACATGTGTATTGGTTTCGTAACGTTTTAAACGTTTGGCTTAAATCGCTGAAAAGGTGAAACGTTTGGATTTGTTTCGTAACGTTTGTAAACGTTTGGATTAAATCGCTAAAAAGGGAAACATTTGGATATGTTTCGTAATGTTTGAAACGTTTTGATTGGTTTCGTAACGTTGGAAACATTTGGTTAGTTTCGTAACTTTTTAAATATTTGGCTTAAATTGCTAATGTAACACCCCACATTTTTCTAATTGTTCAGTTAAGTCTAAACGGTACCTTGAGTTCGTTTGAGTGGTTCGACCACTTAGATTTGCATTTCGAAGGTTCCTATCCTTTTAAAATGTGTTTTTAGATGTATTAGAAGTAGTCTCGAAGTTTGAAACGTTTTCGATTTCAATTTCAAAATCTCAAATTTTCATCAGAGGCAGTAGCATTTCGAGGGTGCAACATGCCTGAATCGCTGGCGCGATTCATGTATCGCGGGCGCGATGGAGGTGTAGCGCTCGCGACGCGTGCACTGTTAGTTCGATGATTTTTTATAAATACTACCTTAACACGACCTAAATCAGATTTTAAACACTTTTAACTTCTCTAAAAACCCTAATTCGGCTGAGGCTCTAACTTAGGTCATTCCTCCATCCTTTCCCTTCAATTTGAATCTTGGGTAAGTGTTCTAACATTGGTTTTATGATTAAATCCATTAGTTTATATTTCGTGCTCAATCCTTTCCACTTTCTCAATCTCTAGGCTGATTTTGGATCTTTATTTCTGGGTTTTCTTAATTGGTTGTTCTTAATCTATTCCAAAAGGTTAGTGGCTCTAAACCCTCTTTATGGTTTGTAGAGATTGCTAGTTGATGTATTAATTCAATACTTTGGGTGGCTTGATCGTATTCTCTGTGTTGCTATGATTTATAAATTTTGGAAATCTTGATTTGAGGCTATATAATTCTCTTTGTTTTCATTTGTACTTTGGGTTGTTTGGTTTTGATATTACAATTGATAGACTTATCGAATTGCTAAAGATTTTGGGTTATAAAATTGATTTGATTATTGTTTAAAAATCTGGAAATGTTTTTAAAGTTTGATCTTAGGTTGTTTGGTGACTAACAATACTTTGGGATGTTTGGTTAGGTCATTTAAATGATTTAATGAATCAATTGGATAAAACCTTTGTGATAAAATTCTGTTTTGATTTCAAACTAAAATCTGGAAATCCTCTTTTAAAGATCAAAAGGTTGTTTGTTAACAATAATCACATTGGGTGATTTGAGATAACTATTTAAGGATCGAACATATGTTAAACATGGTTTAATATAATTATATCGTTGTTTTAAAAAGAATCGTGTTGCTGGAAATTTTTAAAAAGAAAGATTTTAGTATTTGAAAAGGTTACCTTGGTATTTATTGATTAAAATATTTGTTCAATATTTTTGATTTGTAAATGCCTACCTATGGTGGTTTTGATCATGTTACTAAGGGTTGGAAATTGTTTATAAGATGGTTTAAAACTTGTTAAAAGAATGTTAGTTTATCTTAGGTTGTGGTTTGACTTGAATTAAGTAATATAAGGCATACAAGTTGTTATATGTCATGTAGGGTTTCAGTTGAACTATTTTAACTTCAAGTTGATACTTGAAAGATGTTGAATCTTATTGATTCTATTGGAGGTGATATAATTAAATGTACCTGGGGTGCTACTTGTTAAGTGTTAGCAAGTTTATTTGTTTATGGCATTATTAAGTTAGGAAACGAGTTCCTATTTCAATAAACTTGGTTTATTTAAGGCTTGGTTTAAACTTTGGGTTTCACTTTGGTAAGGATGGGTCGGGTTAGACTTGTGTCGCCGACATGTTGTGTTGAGCTATACCACAGTAAGCCTAACACACTACTCTGCGAACTATTATTGTTTTGAAAAGACTATTTAAGTATTTAAGACTTTGGTTTCGTTTTCAAAGATAAGAACTCGCCCAAGCTTAATTTTCCTAGCTGGTTATTGATTGAATGTAATACCTTGGATATACATTGGTTGTTCTTGGTTGTGTTTTGAGATGCTAGTCCTATGTGGTGTCTAGTATTCTTAGAGTTAGGGGTTGTTCGTATTTTAACTTGTATAATGTTTTTGACCCGTCGACTGCTCGTACTTCGGAGTCTACGCAGGGTTAGCTGTTCGCCAAGTTTCACGTGGACAAGCAAGCTGTGAGTTTGTAGTGTTATTTACCGCTTTATTAAGTACCGCACATTATTTTAGTATATCAAATGTTTGTGAACTGTTTTAAGGATTATGGATCTGGATTGAAACGAGCTACTCGATAGGCTTGTATCGAGACTATGTGCACCAATAAGTACTTTGGGATTGGCTAACCAATGTCTCGCCTACTTTGGGAATCGATGAGGATTTGTTCCCATCTATTTTGGGTTAAATACTTTGGGATTTCATTTCAATACTGTTTTCCATAATAAAATATATATATTAGTATAAAAGGATATGTTTTAAGGGTTTTCAACTTAATAAATGTAAATAGCATTATGAACTCATCTCAGTACATCGGACTCCGTTGTTTTCCAATTTTTCCAGGCTTATGATTTTGAGAGCGTTGGTCATCTCCGATCTTTTGATTCCTCAGAGGTCTTTTTTATGTTATTAGACTAGTCAACTGTTTTATCTCTTAGACCGCAGTAGAACTAGTTGTATCTATTATTGTACTTTGGTTTGTCGTAGTGGTACGACTTTTATATGATTATACTTTTGTATGTTATATTGGATTATTTATAAATGAGGCATGTTTCATAGTTTTGAATTACTATTAAGTTATTGTTTGAGAACTGCTATATAAGTTGTTAGATTGAGGTTGAAGTCTCGGTTGCCCCCATGCATTGGTTTTCTTGCAGGTTTATATTGAATTTAAGGCTTTCCGCGAGGCTTGCTAAGGGTTTTGGTACGACCATACACATACCCTAGCGCCGGTCGCGATCCATGAAATTGGTCGTGACAGCTAAAAAGGTGAAACGATTGGATTTGTTTTGTAATGTTTGTAAACGTTTGGCTTAAATCGCTAAAAAGGTGAAACATTTGGATTTGTTTCGTAATGTTAGTAACCGTTTGGCTTAAATCGATAAAAAAGGGAAACGTTTGGATTTGTTTCGTAACGTTTGAAACATTTGGGTTGGTTTCCTAACGTTGGAAATGGTTGGCTTGGTTTCTGAACGTTTTAAACGTTTGGCTTAAATCGCTAAAAAGGTGAAACTTTTGGATTTGTTTCGTAACTTTTGTAAACGTTTGGATTGAATCGCTAAAAAGGTAAAATGTTTGGATTTGTTTCGTAACGTTTAAAATGTTTGGATTGGTTTCGTAACGTTTTATATGTTTGGCTTAAATTGCTAAAAAGAGGAAACCTTTGGATTTGTTTTGTAACATTTGTTGACGTTTGGCTTGAATCGCTAAAAAGGGGAAACGTTTGGATTTGTTTCGTAACGTTTTATACGTTTGGCTTAAATTGCTAAAAAGGTGAAACGTTTGGATTTATTTCGTAGCGTTTGTAAACATTTGGCTTAAATTGCTAAAAAGGTGAAACATTTGGCTTAAATCGCTAAAATGGTGAAATGTTAGGATTTTTTTCGTAGCATTTTAAACGTTTGTATTTGTTTCGTAGCATTTTAAACGTTTGGATTTGTTTCGTTATATTTTAAAAGTTTGGCGTAAATCGTGAAAAAGGGGAAACGTTAGGATTTGTTTCGTAACGTTTCAAACGTTTAGCTTAAATCGCTAAAAACGTGAAACGTTGGGATTTATTTCGTAATGTTTTAAACGTTTGTCTTAAATCACTGAAAAGGTGAAATGTTAGCATTTGTTTCGTAATGTTTTAAGCGTTTTTGCTTGAATTGCTAAAAAGGTGAATCCTTAGGATTTGTTTCGTAACGTTTTAAACGTTTGGATTGGTTTCGTAACGTTTAGTTTAAATCGCTAAAAAGGTGAAACATTTGGATTTGTTTTGTAATATTAGTAAACGTTTAACTTAAACCACTAAAAAGGCAAAACGTTTGGATTTGTTTCTTAATGTCTTAAACGTTTGAATTGGTTTCGTACAAATTTTTAACGTCTGGTTTAAATTGCTAAAAAGGTGAAACGTTAGGATTTGTTACGTAACGTTTTAAACATTTGGATTTGTTTCGTAACGTTTTAAACTTTTGGCTTAAATCGGTGAAATAGGTGAAACATTTGGATTTGTTTTGTAACGTTTGAAACATTTGGACTTGTTTGGTAACGTTTTAAATGTTTGGCTTAAATTGCTAAAAAGGCGAAACATTTGGATTTGTTTCGTAACATTTTAAACATTTCGATTTGTTTTGTAACATTTTAAATGTTTGGCTTAAATTGCTAAAATGGTGAAACCTTAGGATTTGTTTCGTAACGTTTTAAACGTTTGACTTAAATCGCAAAAAAGGTGAAACGTTAGGATTTGTTACGTAACATTTTAAATATTTGGATTTGTTTCATATAGTTTTAAACGTTTGGCTTAAATAGCAAAAAATGTGAAACGTTTGGATTTGTTCAGTAACGTTTTAAAGTCTAACTTAAATCACTAAAAGGTGAAACTTTAGTTTGTTTCGTAACGTTTTAAATGTTTGAATTTGTTTCGTAATGTTTTAAACATTTGGATTTGTTTCGTAACGTTTTAAACGTTTGGCTTAAATTGCTAAAAAGGTGACACGTTTGGATTTGTTTCCTAACGATTAAAACGTTTAGCTTAAACTGCTAATAAGGTGAAACGTTTGGATTTGTTTCGTAACGTTTAAACGTTTGGATTGGTTTCGTTACATTTTAAACCTTCTACTTAATTCGTTAAAATGATGAAACGTCTGGATTTGTTTCATAACTTTTGCAAACTTTTGGCTTATATCGCTAAAAAGGTGAAACGTTTGGATTTGTTTCGTAACGTTTTAAACGTTTGGATTGGTTTCGCTAAAAAGGTGATACATTAGGATTTGTTTCGTAATGTTTAAAACATTGGGCTTAATTCGCTAAAAAGGGGAAACGTTAGGATTTGTTTCGTAACATTTTAAACGTGTGGCTTAAATCGCTAAAAAGGTCAAACGTTTGGTTTGTTTTGTACTGTTTGTAAACGTACGGCTTAAATCGCTAAAAAGGCGAAACGTTTGGATTTGTTTCTTAACATTTGTAAACGTTTTGCTTAAATTGCTAAAAAGGTGAAACACTTTGATTTGTTTCGTAATGTTTGGCTTAAATTACTAAAAAGATGAAATGCTTGGATTTGTTTCGTAACGATTGTAAGCATTTGGTTTTGTTTCGAAACGTTTGGATTTGTTTCGTAACGTTTGTAAACGTTTGGCTTAAATCGCTAAAAAGGTGAAACGTTTGGATTTGTTTGGTAACGTTTGTAAACGTTTGTTTTAAATCGCTAAAAAGGTGAAATGTTTGGATTTGTTTCGTAACGTTTGTAAATGTTTGGCTTAAATTGCTAGAAAGGGTTTCGTATGGTTTAAAGCGTTTGGATTAGTTTGAAAACGTTTGAAAACGTTTGGCTTAAATCGCTAAAAAGGTGAAACATTTGAATTGGTTTCGTAACGTTTGTAAAGTTTTGGTATAAATCGCAAAAAAGGTGAAACATTTGGATTTGTTTCGTAACGTTTGTAAACGTTTGTCTTAAATCGATAAAAAGGTGAAACATTTGGATTTGTTTTGTAACGTTTGTAAACGTTTGGCTTAAATCGCTAAAAAGGGAAATCGTTTGGATTTGTTTCGTAACGTTTGTAAACGTTTGGCTTAAATGTCTAACAAGGTGAAACGCTTGGATTTTTTCGTAACGTTTGTAAACGTTTTGCTTAAATTGCTTAAAAGGTGAAACGTTTGGATTTGTTTCGTAACGTTTTAAATGTTTGGCGTAAATCGCTAAAAAGGTGAAATTTTTTGTTTTGTTTCGTAACGTTTTAAACGTTTGGTTTTGTTTCGTAACATTAGTAAACGTTTGGCTTAAATCGTTAAAAAGGTGAAACGTTTGGATTGTTTCGTAACGTTTGGCTTAAATTGCTAAAAAGGTGAAACGTTTGGATTTGTTTTGTAACGTTTGTAAACGTTTGGCTTAAATCACTAATAAGGTGAAACGGTTGGCATAAATCGATGAAATGTGGAAACGTTTGGATTTGTTTCGTAACGTTTGTAAATGTTTGGATTAAATCGCTAAAATGGGGAAACATTTGGATTTGTTTCGCAACGTTTATAAATATTTGGATTTGTTTCGTAACGTTTGTAAATGTTTGGAATTATTTCTTAATGTTTGTAAACGTTTGGCTTCAATCGCTAAAAAGGGAAAACGTTTGGATTTATTTCATATCGTTCGTAAACGTTTAACTTAAATTGATAAAAATGTGAAAAGTTTGTTTTTGTTCCGAAATGTTTGTAAACTTTTGGATTCGTTTCGTAACGTTTGTAAAAGTTTGGCTTGAATCAGTAAAATGGAAAAACGTTTGGATTTGTTCCGTAACGTTTGTAAATGTTTGGATTTGTTTTGTAATGTTTGTAAATGTTTGGTTTTGTTTCGTAACGTTTATAAACATTTGGCTTAAATCGCTAAAATGGGAAAACATTTGGATTTGTTTCGTAACGTTTGACTTCAATTGCTAAAAAGGTGAAACGTTTGGATTTGTTTCGCAACGTTTGTAATCGTTTGGCTTAAATTACTAATAATATGAAACGTTTGTTTTTGTTCTGTATTGTTTGTAAACGTTTGGTTTTATTTCGTAATGTTTTAAGGATTTGGCATAAATTGCAAAAAAGGTGAAACGTTTGGATTTGTATTGTAACGTTTGTAAACGTTGGACTTTAATTGCTAAAAAGGTGAAACTCTTGAATTTGTTTTGTAACTTTTGTAAACGTTTGGCTTAAATCGCTAAAGAGGTGAAACGTTTAGATTTATTTCGTAACGTTTGTAAACGTCTGGCTTAAATCGCTAAAATGGGAAAACGTTTGGTTTTGTTCCGTAACGTTTGTAAACTTTTGGCTTAAATTGCTAAAAATAAGAAACGTTTGGATTTGTTTCGTAACATTTTAAACGTTTGTAAATGTTTGGCTTTAATCGTTAAAAAGGTGAAACGTTTGGATTTGTTTTGTAACGTTTGTAAACGTGTGGCTTAAATCGCTAAAAAGGGGAAAGATTTGAATTTATTTCGTAGAGTTTGAAAAAGTTTGGCTTAAATCGCTAAAAAGGTGAAACGTTTGGATTTGTTTGGTACCGTTTGTAAACGTTTCACTTAGATCGCTAAAATGGGGAAACGTTTTGATTTGTTTCGTACCGTTTGTAAACGTTTGGCTTAAATCGCTAAAAAGGTGAAACGTTTCTGTAATATCCGTAAAATTTTAATTTATTTTTCCGTTGATTTTCCGGTGGTTTTCTGGTCATTTTATTATTTTTTTGTGATTTTGGACTTCCGGTTTGGTTTGTGGTTCAACCGGAGGGTTGAACCACCTTTCTTGTTATCAGGTCTCATTTTGAGACCTTCCCGTACGAGACCTGAAGGTCTCGTACGAGACCTCTTCTTTTTCTGCCTGGTCTCGTTCGAGACCAGGCAGTCTCAAACGAGACTCAGCAGTTTTGCTGAGTCTCGTACGAGACTTGTAACGGCTGTTTGGGGGCGTTGATTTCTGCCATTACTGTTTTGATTTCCTTCCTTTTCCAGCTGATTTGATTCCTCATTTTCCTTTCCTACAAATTCAGAAAACTCTTGCTTCCATTCTCTTCGTTTTTCTCCATAATTTTCACCTCCAAATTCTGCTCCAAACTCAGCCCCGTGGTAAGTGTTCTTGACCACTTTACATTTCAGACTTCAAGCTTTGAACATACTTTGGTTTTCTGATCCGTGTGTGTTCGTTTTTAGATCGAAACTGAAACCGTTTGATCTCAGGCGTTCTAGACTCGTTTACCTTCGATTCAATTCGTTCGCTTCGCTTAACGGTATGCCGTTGATCTCGTTCTATTGCCGTTCGGTTTATCGCTTTTGTTTGTTAAATTCTGTTCTTGGTTGGTTTTGATTACTGCCGACGGGTTCTTTTCATTTTGCATTGATTTTGATTGTTTGGAAGTTATAAATCTCTTGGGTTAGTGTTAGTTAAGCTTTCAATGTGAATCAATCCATTTTTCCTTTTCGTTCTTCGTCCTCGGAAAGCTTGGGATTCGGCAGTTAACATTGATGTTTGATTCTCCTTGTTAATTGATTATGGGTGTGTAGCAATGGTGTTGTGTTGATTTGGTTTGATTTATGGCTATTAGGTTGCTTTGGTTTGATGAGAATTGATAGGGGACTTAGCTTCAGAAACTTAAGAATGGTGTTATGCCAATACAGGGGTGGCGGGTTCTTTGATATTTGATTTGGGAGAAGATGGCTGAATTCTCACTTTAGTCACCAATGTCTTTTACTTAAAACAAATTAATCCTTAAGGTTAAACTTTAAACTAATAACTTGGGTTTTTATTTTATGAAGAAATTGAATGGTGGAAATGATAGATAACTATAATTTAAGTTAATATAATTACTCGGGTAGTTATATTTGCTTTCGATGTCGTTTTGTCAAAAGTTGGCTAAATTACAATTTAGCCCCTGAACTTATTTATAACCTTATTAAGTAGATTTTTGATTAGTAACTTTATATTGGGTTTTAATTATAAACAAAACAATTAATTTGATTTCGGATATCAAATTAGCTAAATTACAATTAGTCCCTAAATGGCAAAAGTACAGTTTAGTCCCTAATTGGCTAAAGTGCAATTTAGTCCCTAAACTTTTATTTGACTTATTTAATTAAGTTTTGATTTGTAACTTGGGTTACTTTGAATTGAAGTTATTGAGTTCCGCTTTTTAAATGGATTATTATTTTGTTAAATTGTTTTATAAATATAAACTTGGGTTTATATTTGATAAACGTTTTGAATCGGGTTAGACTTGGGTCGCCCGACAAGTGAGGTTAGCTTGGTAGTTTATGATAATTCGGCTAACCTACTATTTGGAAATTAATTATTATTTAAAGTTATTAAATAATATTTATAAATTGGATTTTAAGCGGGAACTCAATAGACTTATATTAATTGGGTTTTATTACCTAATGGGTATTATTTGTGTGTGCCTTGGATTATTTATTCCGACGTGTTATTTGTGCTAGTCCTATGTGGTGTCTAGTACTCTTTAGAGTTAGGGTCTGATTTTAATAATTATTTTATTTGTCTAGACTCGTCTACTGTTCGTGCTTCAGAGGCGAACCAGAGTTAGTTGCTTGCCGGTATTTCACGCGGATTAGCAAGCAGTGAGTTTATATTTACTATTTACCGCTTTATTAAGTAAATTGTTATTTTAATATTAAATATATATACTGTACGTATATTTCGAACTGTTTTTATATTATGGCTCTTAGTTGGAACATGCTACCTAATGGGCATCATTAGGACTGCGTGCGCACCGGTATTGATCTGTGTAAGGTATATATGGAAATGTGGTAACTCGGTGTGAGCATAGCTCTCGGGACCAGGTAGAGTAACTCGGTGTAGCTCAGCTCTCGGGACTCTGGTATAAGTGTGGTCAGTGGTAACTCGGTGTAGCTCAGCTCTCGGGACCAGACCTATTGGATTATGATTATTATTTAGAATTGTGGATTAGGGTTCCAACTATTATCTGTAATATTGTTATTGAATGTTTTAAACGTTTTAAAGGTTTTCCACTTAATAAATGTAAATAGTGGTATGAACTCATCTCAGTATATCTGACCCCGTTGTTTTCCCAATTTTTCCCAGGGTTATGATCTGAGAGAGTCTGGTGATCTCCGCATTTACTTTTCCTCGGAGGTTCCATTTATTTTGATAAACTGTCAAACTATTTTATTCTTAGACCGCAGTAGTTGACTAGACATCTTTATTATTATTACAGTTGTTTGTCGGATTGATCTGACTAGTTATATTGCTCTGGCATGTTATGTAGTTATTTCGGATTATTTATGTTATGCCTATTTTTAGACTCGGAATTGGATAAGTATGTTATATTATCTGTTGAATATTATATCTGCTAGATTTAGGCTGAAGTCTCGGTTGCCCCCGAGCATTGGTTTTCTGCAGGTTTATGTATTTATGTGTTAAATGATAGGCTAGCTACGGGTTTCGGTACTACATTACCCATACCCTAGCGCCGGTCGCGGTTCATGAAAATGGGTCGTGACAGTTTCGATTTGTTTCGTAGCGTTTGTAAATGTTTGGCTTAAATTGCTAAAAAGGGGAAATGTTTGGATTTGTTTCATAACATTTGTAAACGTTTGGCTTCAATCACTAAAAATTTGTAAACGTTTGGCTTAAATCACAATAAAGGTGATACATTTAGATTTGTTTCGTAATGTTTGTAAACGTTTCGCCTGAATTGCTAAAAAGGTGAAACGCTTAGATTTGTTTCGTAACGTTTGTAAATGTTTGCTTTGTTTCATAACCTTTGTAAACATTTGGCTTCAATCGCTAAAAAAGTGAAACGTTTATATTTGTTTCGTAATGTTTGTAAACGTTTGGATTAAATTGCTAAAAAGGTTAAATCCTTGGATTTGTTTCATAAAATTTGTAAACGTTTGGCTTAAATTGCTAAAAAGTTGAAACGCTTGGATTTGTTTCGTAATGTTTGTAAACGTTTGGCTTAAATTGCTAAAAAGGGGAAACGTTTGGATTTGTTTCGTAACGTTTGTAAACGTTTGGCTTAAATTCCTAAAAAGGGGAAACTTTTGGATTCTTTTCGTAACGTTTAAAACGTTTGGCTTAAATCCCTAAAATGGGCAAACGTTTGGATTTGTTTCGTAACGGTTGTAAATGTTTGCCTTAATTTGCTAAAACGGTGAAATGCTTGGATTTGTCTCCTAATGTTTGTAAACGTTTGGCTTTGTTTTGTAACGTTTGTAAACGTTTTGCTTAAATTGCTTAAAAGGTGAAACGTTTGGATTTGTTTCGTAACGTTTTAAATGTTTGGCGTACATCGCTAAAAAGGTGAAATTTTTTGTTTTGTTTCGTAACGTTTTAAACGTTTGGTTTTGTTTCGTAACATTAGTAAACGTTTGGCTTAAATCGTTAAAAAGGTGAAACGTTTGGATTTGTTTCGTAACGTTTGGCTTAAATTGCTAAAAAGGTGAAACATTTGGATTTGTTTCGTAACATTTGTAAACGTTTGGCTTAAATCACTAATAAGGTGAAACGGTTGGCTTAAATCGATGAAATGTGGAAACGTTTGGATTTGTTTCGTAACGTTTGTAAACGTTTGGATTACATCACTAAAATGGGGAAACGTTTGGATTTGTTTCGCAACGTTTATAAATATTTGGATTAGTTTCGTAACGTTTGTAAACGTTTGGATTTATTTCTTAATGTTTGTAAACGTTTGGCTTCAATCGCTAAAAAGGGCAAACGTTTGGATTTATTTCATGCCGTTCGTAAACGTTTAACTTAAATTGCTAAAAATGTGAAAAGTTTGTTTTTGTTCCGTAATGTTTGTAAACTTTTGGATTCGTTTCGTAACGTTTGTAAAAGTTTGGCTTGAATCACTAAAATGGAAAAACGTTTGGATTTGTTCCGTAACGTTTGTAAACGTTTGGATTTGTTTTCTAATGTTTGTAAATGTTTGGTTTTGTTTCGTAACGTTTATAAACATTTGTCTTAAATCGCTAAAATGGGAAAACATTTGGATTTGTTTCGTAACGTTTGACTTCAATTGCTAAAAAGGTGAAACGTTTGGATTTGTTTCGCAACGTTTGTAATCGTTTGGCTTAAATTACTAATAATATGAAACGTTTGTTTTTGTTCTCTATTGTTTGTAAACGTTTGGTTTTATTTCGTAATGTTTTAAGGATTTGGCATAAATTGCTAAAAAGGTGAAACGTTTGGATTTGTATTGTAACGTTTGTAAACGTTGGACTTTAATTGCTAAAAAGGTGAAACTCTTGAATTTGTTTCGTAACTTTTGTAAACGTTTGGCTTAAATCGCTAAAAAGGTGAAACGTTTGGATTTATTTCGTAACGTTTGTAAACGTTTGGCTTAAATCGCTGAAATGGGAAAACGTTTGGTTTTCTTCCGTAACGTTTGTAAACTTTTGGCTTGAATTGCTAAAAATCAGAAACGTTTGGATTTCTTTCGTAACGTTTTAAACGTTTGTAAATGTTTGACTTTAATCATTAAAAAGGTGAAACGTTTGGATTTGTTTTGTAACGTTTGTAAACGTGTGGCTTAAATCGTTAAAAAGGGGAAACATTTGAATTTATTTCGTAGAGTTTGAAAACGTTTGGCTTAAATCGCTAAAAAGGTGAAACGTTTGGATTTGTTTGGTACCGTTTGTAAACGTTTCACTTAGATCGCTAAAATGGGGAAACGTTTTGATTTGTTTCGTACCGTTTGTAAACGTTTGGCTTAAATCGCTAAAAAGGTGAAACGTTTCGATTTGTTTCGTAGCGTTTGTAAATGTTTGGCTTAAATTGCTAAAAAGGGGAAATGTTTGGATTTGTTTCGTAACATTTGTAAACGTTTGGCTTCAATCACTAAAAATTTGTAAACGTTTGGCTTAAATCACAATAAAGGTGATACATTTAGATTTGTTTCGTAATGTTTGTAAACGTTTCGCCTGAATTGCTAAAAAGGTGAAACGCTTAGATTTGTTTCGTAACGTTTGTAAATGTTTGCTTTGTTTCATAACCTTTGTAAACATTTGGCTTCAATCGCTAAAAAAGTGAAACGTTTATATTTGTTTCGTAATGTTTGTAAACGTTTGGATTAAATTGCTAAAAAGGTTAAATCCTTAGATTTGTTTCATAAAATTTGTAAACGTTTGGCTTAAATTGCTAAAAAGTTGAAAAGCTTGGATTTGTTTCGTAATGTTTGTAAACGTTTGGCTTAAATTGCTAAAAAGGGGAAACGTTTGGATTTGTTTTGTAACGTTTGTAAACGTTTGGCTTAAATTCCTAAAAAGGGGAAACGTTTGGATTCTTTTCGTAACATTTAAAACGTTTGGCTTAAATCCCTAAAATGAGGAAACGTTTGGATTTGTTTCGTAACGGTTGTAAATGTTTGCCTTAATTTGCTAAAACGGTGAAATGCTTGGATTTGTCTCCTAATGTTTGTAAACGTTTGGCTTTGTTTTGTAACGTTTGTAAACGTTTGGCTTAAATTTATAAAAATGGGAAACGTTTGTATTTTATTTAGCAACGTTTTAAACGTTTGGTTTTGTTTCATATCAGTTGTAAAAGTTTTGCTTAAATCGCTAAAAAGGTGAAACGCTTGGATTTGTTTCGTAACGTTTATAAACGTTTGGCTTAAATCGCAAAAATAGGAAAATGTTAGGATTTGTTTTGTAACGTTTGTAAACGTTTGGCTTAAATCGCTAAAAACGTGAAACGTTTGGATTCATTTTGTAACGTTTATAAACGTGTGGCTTAAATTGCAGAAAAGGTGAAACATTTGTTTTTGTTTCGTAAAGTTTGTAAACGTTTGGTTTAAATTGCTAAAGAGGTGAAACGATTGGATTTGTTTCGTAGCATTTGTAAACATTTGGCTTAAATCGCTAAAAAGGTGAAACGTTTGGATTTGTTTCGTAATATTTGTAAACATTTTGGCTTAAATCGCTAAAAAGGTAAAATGTTTTGGATTTGTTTTGTAACCTTTGTAAACGTTCGGCTTGAATCGCTAAAAAGGTGAAACATTTGGTTTTGTTTGATAACGTTTGGTTTAAATTGTTAATAAGGTTAAACGTTTAGATTTGTTTCGCAACGTTTGTAAATGTTTGGCTTAAATCGCTAAAGGGGAAACGTTTGGATTTTTTTGTAAGGTTTTAAACGTTAAGCTTAAATCGCGAAAATGGGGAAACATTTGGATTTATTCTGTAACCTTTGTAAACATTCGGCTTAAATCGCTAAAAAGGTGAAACATTTGGTTTTGTTTCGTAAAGTTTGTAAACGTTGGGTTTAAATCGCTAAAAGGTGAAACGTTTGTATTTGTTTCGTAACGTTTGTAAACGTTTGTCTTAAATCGCCAAAAAGGGAAATCGTTTGGATTAGTTTCGTAACGTTTGTAAACGTTTGGCTTAAATATCTAACAAGGTGAATTGCTTGGATTTGTTTCGTAACGTTGGTAAACGTTTGGCTTAAATTGCTATAAAGGTGAAACGTTTGGATTTGTTTCGTAACGTTTTAAATGATTGGCGTAAATCGCTAAAAAGGTGAAATTATTGGTTTTGTTTCGTAACGTTTTAAACGTTTGGTTTTGTTTCGTAACGTTAGTAAACGTTTGGCCTAAATCGCTAAAAAGGTGAAACGTTTGGATTTGTTTTGTAACGTTTGTAAACGTTTGGCTTAAATAGCTAAAAAGGTGAAACGTTTGGATTTGTTTCGTAACGTTTGTAAACGTTTGGCTTAAATCGCTAAAAAGGTGAAACGGTTGGCTTAAAGCGATGAAATGGGGAAACGTTTGGATTTGTTTCGTAACGTTTGTAAACGTTTGGTTTTGTTTTATAACGTTTGTAAACGCTTAGCTTAAATTGCAAAAATGGGGAAACGTTTGGATTTGTTTCGTAACGTTTATAAACATTTGGATTTGTTTCGTAACGTTTGTAAACGTTTGGATTTATTTCTTAATGTTTGTAAACGTTTGGCTTCAATCGCTAAAAAGGTCAAACGTTTGGATTTGTTTCATACCGTTTGTAAACGTTTAACTTAAATTGCTAAAAATGTGAAAAGTTTGTTTTTGTTCCGTAATGTTTGTAAACTTTTGGATTCATTTCGTAACGTTTGTAAAAGTTTGGCTTAAATCACTAAAATAAAAAAACGTTTGGATTTGTTCCTGTAACGTTTGTAAACGTTTGGATTTGTTTCGTAATGTTTGTAAACGTTTGGTTTTCTTTCGTAACGTTTATAATCATTTGGCTTAAATCGCTAAAATGGGAAAACATTTGGATTTGTTTCGTAACGTTTGGCTTCAATTGCTAAAAAGGTGAAACGTTTGGATTTGTTTCGTAACGTTTGTAATCGTTTGGCTTAAATCGCAAAAATGGGGAAACGTTTGGATTTGTTTCGTAACGTTTATAAACATTTGGATTTGTTTCGTAACGTTTGTAAACGTTTGGATTTATTTCTTAATGTTTGTAAACGTTTGGCTTCAATCGCTAAAAAGGTCAAACGTTTGGATTTGTTTCATACCGTTTGTAAACGTTTAACTTAAATTGCTAAAAATGTGAAAAGTTTGTTTTTGTTCCGTAATGTTTGTAAACTTTTGGATTCGTTTCGTAACGTTTGTAAAAGTTTTGCTTGAATCACTAAAATGGAAAAACGTTTGGATTTGTTCCGTAACGTTTGTAAACGTTTGGATTTGTTTTGTAATGTTTGTAAATGTTTGGTTTTGTTTCGTAACGTTTATAAACATTTGGCTTAAATCACTAAAATGGGAAAACATTTGGATTTGTTTCGTAACGTTTGACTTCAATTGCTAAAAAGGTGAAACGTTTGGATTTGTTTCGCAACGTTTGTAATCGTTTGGCTTAAATTACTAATAATATGAAACGTTTGTTTTTGTTCTCTATTGTTTGAAAACGTTTGGTTTTATTTCGTAATATTTTAAGGATTTGGCATAAATTGCTAAAAAGGTGAAACGTTTGGATTTGTATTGTAACGTTTGTAAACGTTGGACTTTAATTGCTAAAAAGGTGAAACTCTTGAATTTGTTTCGTAACTTTTGTAAACGTTTGGCTTAAATCGCTAAAAAGGTGAAACGTTTGGATTTATTTCGTAACGTTTGTAAACGTTTGGCTTAAATCGCTGAAATGGGAAAACGTTTGGTTTTCTTCCGTAACGTTTGTAAACTTTTGGCTTAAATTGCTAAAAATAAGAAACGTTTGGATTTCTTTCATAACGTTTTAAACGTTTGTAAATGTTTGGCTTTAATCACTAAAAAGGTGAAACGTTTGGATTTGTTTTGTAACGTTTGTAAACGTGTGGCACAAATCGTTAAAAAGGGGAAATATTTGAATTTATTTCGTAGAGTTTGAAAACGTTTGGCTTAAATCGCTAAAAAGGTGAAACGTTTGGATTTGTTTGGTACCGTTTGTAAACGTTTCACTTAGATCGCTAAAACGGGGAAACGTTTTGATTTGTTTCGTACCGTTTGTAAACGTTTGGCTTAAATCGCTAAAAAGGTGAAACATTTCGATTTGTTTCGTTGCGTTTGTAAATGTTTGACTTAAATTGCTAAAAAGGGGAAATGTTTGGATTTGTTTTGTAACATTTGTAAACGTTTGGCTTCAATCACTAATTATTTGTAAACGTTTGGCTTAAATCACAATAAAGGTGATACAATTAGATTTGTTTCGTAATGTTTGTAAACGTTTCGCCTGAATTGCTAAAAAGGTAAAACGCTTAGATTTGTTTCGTAACGTTTGTAAATGTTTGCTTTGTTTCATAACCTTTGTAAACATTTGGCTTCAATCGCTAAAAAAGTGAAACGTTTATATTTGTTTCGTAATGTTTGTAAACGTTTGGATTAAATTGCTAAAAAGGTTAAATCCTTGGATTTGTTTCATAAAATTTGTAAACATTTGGCTTAAATTGCTAAAAAGTTGAAACGCTTGGATTTGTTTCGTAATGTTTGTAAACGTTTGGCTTAAATTGCTAAAAAGGGGAAACGTTTGGATTTGTTTCGTAACGTTTGTAAACGTTTGGCTTAAATCCCTAAAATGGGGAAACGTTTGGATTTGTTTCTTAACGGTTGCAAATGTTTGCCTTAATTTGCTAAAACGGTGAAATGCTTGGATTTGTCTCCTAATGTTTGTAAACGTTTGGCTTTATTTTGTAACGTTTGTAAACGTTTGGCTTAAATTTATAAAAATGGGAAACGTTTGTATTTTATTTAGCAACGTTTTAAACGTTTGGTTTTTTTTCATATCAGTTGTAAAAGTTTTGGTTAAATCGCTAAAAAGGTGAAACGCTTGGATTTGTTTCGTAACGTTTATAAACGTTTGGCTTAAATCGCAAAAATAGTAAAATGTTAGGATTTGTTTTGTAACGTTTGTAAACGTTTGGCTTAAATCGCTAAAAACGTGAAACGTTTGGATTCATTTTGTAACGTTTATAAACGTGTGGCTTAAATTGCAGAAAAGGTGAAACATTTGTTTTTGTTTCGTAAAGTTTGTAAACGTTTGGTTTAAATTGCTAAAGAGGTGAAACGATTGGATTTGTTTCGTAGCATTTGTAAACATTTGGCTTAAATCGCTAAAAAGGTGAAACGTTTGGATTTGTTTCGTAATATTTGTAAACATTTTGGCTTAAATCGCTAAAAAGGTAAAACGTTTTGGATTTGTTTTGTAACCTTTGTAAACGTTCGGCTTGAATCGCTAAAAAGGTGAAACATTTGGTTTTGTTTGGTAACGTTTGGTTTAAATTGTTAATAAGGTTAAACGTTTAGATTTGTTTCGCAACGTTTGTAAATGTTTGGCTTAAATCGCTAAAGGGGAAACGTTTGGATTTTTTTGTAAGGTTTTAAACGTTAAGCTTAAATCGCGAAAATGGGGAAACATTTGGATTTATTCTGTAATCTTTGTAAACATTCGGCTTAAATCGCTAAAAAGGTTAAAGATTTGGTTTTGTTTCGTAACGTTTGTAAACGTTGGGTTTAAATCGCTAAAAAGGTGAAACGTTTGTATTTGTTTCGTAACGTTTGTAAACGTTTGTCTTAAATCGCAAAAAAGGGAAATCGTTTGGATTAGTTTCGTAACGTTTGTAAACGTTTGGCTTAAATATCTAACAAGATGAAACGCTTGGATTTGTTTCGCAACGTTGGTAAACGTTTGGCTTAAATTGCTATAAAGGTGAAACGTTTGGATTTGTTTCGTAACGTTTTAAATGACTGGCGTAAATCGCTAAAAAGGTGAAATTATTGGTTTTGTTTCGTAACGTTTTAAACGTTTGGTTTTGTTTCGTAACGTTAGTAAACGTTTGGCCTAAATCGCTAAAAAGGTGAAACGTTTGGATTTGTTTTGTAACGTTTGTAAAGGTTTGGCTTAAATAGCTAAAAAGGTGAAACGTTTGGATTTGTTTCGTAACGTTTGTAAACGTTTGGCTTAAATCGCTAAAAAGGTGAAACGGTTGGCTTAAATCGATGAAATGGGGAAACGTTTGGATTTGTTTCGTAACGTTTGTAAACGTTTGGTTTTGTTTTATAACGTTTGTAAACGTTTAGCTTAAATCGCAAAAATGGGGAAACGTTTGGATTTGTTTCGTAACGTTTATAAACATTTGGATTTGTTTCGTAACGTTTGTAAACGTTTGGATTTATTTCTTAATGTTTGTAAACGTTTGGCTTCAATCGCTAAAAAGGTCAAACGTTTGGATTTGTTTCATACCGTTTGTAAACGTTTAACTTAAATTGCTAAAAATGTGAAAAGTTTGTTTTTGTTCCGTAATGTTTGTAAACTTTTGGATTCGTTTCGTAACGTTTGTAAAAGTTTGGCTTAAATCACTAAAATGGAAAAACGTTTGGATTTGTTCCTGTAACGTTTGTAAACGTTTGGATTTGTTTCGTAATGTTTGTAAACGTTTGGTTTTCTTTCGTAACGTTTATAATCATTTGGCTTAAATCGCTAAAATGGGAAAACATTTGGATTTGTTTCGTAACGTTTGGCTTCAATTGCTAAAAAGGTGAAACGTTTGGATTTGTTTCGTAACGTTTGTAATCGTTTGGCTTAAATTACTAATAATATGAAACGTTTGTTTTTGTTCCGTATTGTTTGTAAACGTTTGGGTTTATTTCGTAATGTTTTAAGGATTTGGCATAAATTGCTAAAAAGGGGAAAAGTTTGGATTTGTTTTGTAACATTTGTAGACGCTTGGCTTTAATTGCTAAAAAGGTGAAACTCATGAATTTGTTTCGTAACTTTTGCAAACGTTCGGCTTAAATCGCGAAAAAGGGGAAACATTTGGATTTATTTCGTAACGTTTGTAAATGTTTGGCTTAAATAGCTAAAAATGTGAAACGTTTGGTTTTGTTCTGTAACGTTTGTAAACGTTTGGCTTAAATCGCTAAAAATATGAAACGTTTGGATTTGTTTTGTAACATTTTAAACGTTTGCTTTTGTTTCTTAACGTTTGTAAATGTTTGGCTTTAATCGTTAAAAAGGTGAAACATTTGGATTTGTTTTGTGACGTTTGTAAACGTTTGGCTTAAATCGCGAAAAAGGGGAACCATTTGAATTTTTTCCGTAGAGTTTGTAAACGTTTGGCTTAAATCGCTAAAAAGGGGAAACGTTTGGATTTGTTTGGTACCGTTTGTAAACGTTTGGCTTAAATCGTTAAAATGGGGAAACATTTTGATTTGTTTCGTACCGTTTGTAAATGTTTGGCTTAAATCGCTAAAAAGGTGAAACGTTTCGATTTGCTTCTTAACATTTGTAATTGTTTTGCTTAAATTGCTAAAAAGGTGAAACGTTTCAATTTGTTTCGTAACATTTGTAAACGTTTGGCTTCAATCACTAATAATTTGTAAACGTTTGGCTTAAATCACAAAAAAGGTGAAACATTTAGATTTGTTTCGTAATGTTTGTAAATGTTTGGCTTAAATTACGAAAAAGGTGAAACGATTGGATTTGTTTCGTAACATTTGTAAATGTTTTGCTTTGTTTCGTAACGTTTGTAAACATTTGGCTTCAATCGCTAAAAAAGTGAAACGTTTAGATTTGTTTCGTAATGTTTGTAAACGTTTGGCTTAAATTGCTAAAAAGGTTAAATCCTTGGGTTTGTTTCGTAAAATTTGTAAACGTTTGGCTTAAATTGCTAAAAAGTTGAAACGCTTGGATTTGTTTTGTAAAGTTTGTAAACGTTTGGCTTAAATTGCTAAAAGGGGGAAACGTTTGGATTTGTTTCGTAACGTTTGTAAACGTTTGGCTTTGTTTTGTAACGTTTGAAAATGTTTGGCTTAAATTGCTAAAAATGTGAAACGTTTGTTTCGCAACGTTTTAAACGTTTGGTTTTGTTTCTTATCATTTGTAAAAGTTTCACTTAAATCGCTAAAAAGGTGAAACGCTTGGATTGTTTTCGTAACGTTTGTAAACGTTTGTCTTAAATCCCAAAAATGGGAAAATGTTAGGATTTGTTCTGTAATGTTTTTAAACGTTTGACTTAAATCGCTAAAAAGGTGGAACGTTTGGATTTATTTTGTAACGTTTGTAAACATGTGGCTTAAATTGCTGAAACGATGAAACATTTGTTTTCATTTTGAAAAGTTTGTAAACGTTTGGTTTAAATTGCTAAAAAGGTGAAACGATTGGATTTGTTTCGTAGCATTTGTAAACAATTAGCTTAATTCGCTAAAAAGGTAAAACGTTTGGATTTGTTTCGTAATATTTGTAAACGTTTTGGCTTAAATCTCTAAAAAGGTGAAATGTTTGGATTTGTTTTGTAACCTTTGTAAACGTTCGACTTAAATCGCTAAAAAGGTGAAACATTTGGTTTTGTTTCCTAACGTTTGGTTTAAATTCCTAATAAGGTTAAACGTTTGGATTTGTTTCGCGACATTTGTAAACGTTTTACTTAAATCGCTAAAAAGGGGAAACGTTTGGATTTATTTCGTAAGGTTTTAAACGTTTGGCTTAAATTGCGAAAATGGGGAAACATATGGATTTATTTTGTAACCTTTGTAAACGTTCGGCTTAAATCGCTGAAAAGGTGAAACATTTGGTTTTGTTTCGTAACGTTTGTAAACATTTGGTTTAAATTGCTAATAAGGTTAAAAGTTTGGATTTGTTTCGTAACGTTTGTAAACGTTTGGCTTAAATCGCTAAAAAGGGGAAACGTTTGGATTTATTTCGTAGGATTTTAAAAAGTTTGGCTTAAATCGCGAAAATGGGGAAACATTTGGATTTGTTTCGTAACGTTTGTCAAAGTTTGACTTAAATCGCTAAAAAGGTGAAACATTTAGATTTGCTTCGTAACGTTTGTAAACGTTTCTGTTATATTTCTAAAAAGGTGAAACTCTTGGATTTGTTTCGTAACGTTTGTAAACGTTTGGCTTAAATCGCTAAAAAGATGAAACGTTTTGATTTGTTTCGTAATATTTGTAAACGTTTGGCTTAAATCGTAAAAAAGGGGAAACGTTTGGATTTGTTTCGTAATGTTTGTAAACGTTTGGCTTACATCGATGATATGGGAAACGTTTGGATTTGTTTCGTAACATTTATAAACGTTTGGCTTAAATCACCAAAAAGGTGAAACATTTGGATTTGTTTCGTAAAGTTTGTAAACGTTTGGCTTAAATCGCTAAAATGGGGAAACGTTTGGATTTGTTTCAAATAGTTTGTAAACATTTGGATTTGTTTCGTAACATTTGTAAACGTTTCATTTTGTTTCGTAACATTTATAAACGTTTTGCTTAAATTGCTAAAATGGGGAAATGTTTGGATTTGTTTTTTAATGTTTGTAAACGTTTGGATTTGTTTCATACCGTTTGTAAACGTTTTACTTAAATTGCTAATAATGTGAAAAGTTTGTTTTTGTTCCGTAATGTTTGTAAACGTTTGGATTTGTTTGATAATGTTTTTAACATTTGTAAACGTTTGGCTTAAATCACTAAAAAGGTGAAATATTTGGATTTGTTTCGTAAGTTTTGGAAACGTTTGGCTTAAATTACTAAAATTATAAAAAAAATTTATTTAATTCGTAACATTTGTAAACGTTTGGATTTGTATCATAATGTTTGTAAACGTTTGATTTTGTTTCGTAACATTTATAAACGTTTGGCTTAAATCGCTAAAATGGGAGAACACTTGGATTTGTTTCGTAACGTTTGGCTTCAATCGCTAAAATGGGAAAACATTTGGATTTGTTTCGTAACGTTTGGCTTCAATCGCTAAAAAGGTGAAACATTTGGATTTGTTTCGTAACGTTTGTAAACGTTTGGCTTAAATTGCTAATAATGTGAATCATTTGTTTTTGTTCCGTATTGTTTATAAATGTTTGGATTTATTTCGTAACGTTTTAAAGATTTGGCATAAATCGCTAAAAAGGTGAAACGTTTGGATTTGTTTCGTAACGTTTTTAGACGTTTGGCTTAAATTATTAAATAGGTGAAACTCTTGGATCTGTTTCGTAACTTTTGTAAACGTTTGGTTTAAATCGCTAAAAAGGTGAAACACTTGGATTTTTTCGTAACGTTTGTAAACGTTTCACTTAAATCGCTAAAAATGTGAAACATTTGGTTTTGTTCCGTAACATTTGTAATTTGGTTTAAATGGCTAAAAATCTGAAACGTTTGGATTTGATTCGAAACGTTTTTAACGTTTGTTTTTGTTTCTTAACGATTGTAAACGTTTGGCTTAAATCGTTAAAAAGGTGAAACGTTTGGATTTGTTTCGTAACGTTTGTAAATGTTTGGTTTAAATCGCAAAAATGGGAAAATGTTAGGATTTGTTTTGTAACGTTTGTAAACGTTTGGCTTAAATCGCTAAAAACGTGAAACGTTTGGATTTATTTTGTAACGTTTATAAACGTGTGGCTTAAATTGCTGAAAAGGTGAAACATTTGTTTTTGTTTCGTAAAGTTTGTAAACGTTTGGTTTAAATTGCTAAAAAGGTGAAACGATTGGATTTGTTTCGTAGCATTTGTAAACATTTGGCTTAAATCGCTAAAAAGGTGAAACGTTTGGATTTGTTTCGTAATATTTGTAAACATTTTATCTTAAATCGCTAAAAAGGTGAAACGTTTTGGATTTGTTTTGTAACCTTTATAAAGGTTCGGCTTAAATCGCTAAAAAGGTGAAACATTTGGTTTTGTTTCGTAACGTTTGGTTTAAATTGCTAATAAGGTTAAACATTTGGATTTGTTTCGCAACGTTTGTAAATGTTTGGCTTAAATCGCTAAAAAGGGGAAACGATTGGATTTTTTTTGTAAGGTTTTAAACGTTAAGCTTAAATCGCGAAAATGGGGAAACATTTGGATTTATTTTGTAACCTTTGTAAACGTTTGGCTTAAATGGCTAAAAAGGTTAAACATTTGGTTTTGGTTCGTAACGTTTGTAAACGTTGGGTTTAAATTCTAATAATGTTAAAAGTTTGGATTTGTTTCGTAACGTTTGTAAACGTTTGTCTTAAATCGCTAAAAAGGTGAAACGTTTGTATTTGTTTTGTAACGTTAGTAAACGTTTGGCTTAAATCGCCAAAAAGGAAAATCATTTGGATTAGTTTCGTAATGTTTGTAAACGTTTGGCTTAAATGTCTATAAAGGTGAAACTTTTGGAGTTATTTTGTAACGTTTTAAATGTTTGGCGTAAATCGCTAAAAAGGTGAAATTATTGGTTTTGTTTCGTAACGTTTTAAACGTTTGGCCTAAATCGCTAAAAAGGTGCAACGTTTGAATTTGTTTCATAACGTTTGTAAACGTTTGGCTTAAATTGCTAAAAAGGTGAAACGTTTGGATTTGTTTCGTAACGTTTGTAAACGTTTGGCTTTAATCGCTAAAAAGGTGAAACGGTTGGCTTAAATCGATGAAATGGGGAAACGTTTGGATTTGTTTCGTAACGTTTGTAAACGTTTGGTTTTGTTTTATAACGTTTGTAAACGTTTTTCTTAAATAGCTAAAATGGGGAAACGTTTGGATTTGTTTCGTAACGTTTATAAACATTTGGATTTGTTTCGTAACGTTTGTAAACGTTTGGATTTATTTCTTAATGTTTGTAAACGTTTGGCTTCAATCGCTAAAAAGGTCAAACGTTTGGATTTGTTTCATACCGTTTGTAAACGTTTAACTTTAATTGCTAAAAATGTGAAAAGTTTGTTTTTGTTCCGTAATGTTTGTAAACTTTTGGATTCGTTTCGTAACGTTTGTAAAAGTTTGGCTTAAATCACTAAAATGGAAAAACGTTTGGATTTGTTCCTGTAACGTTTGTAAACGTTTGGATTTGTGTCGTAATGTTTGTAAACGTTTGGTTTTGTTTCGTAATGTTTATAATCATTTGGCATAAATCGCTAAAATGGGAAAACATTTGGATTTGTTTCGTAACGTTTGGCTTCAATTGCTAAAAAGGTGAAACGTTTGGATTTGTTTCGTAACGTTTGTAATCGTTTGGCTTAAATTACTAATATTATGAAACGTTTGTTTTGTTCCGTATTGTTTGTAAACGTTTGGGTTTATTTCGTAATGTTTTAAGGATTTGGCATAAATTGCTAAAAAGGTTAAACGTTTGGATTTGTTTTGTAATATTTGTAGACGTTTGGCTTTAATTGCTAAAAAGTTGAAACTCATGAATTTGTTTCGTAACTTTTGTAAATGTTCGGCTTAAATCGCTAAAAAGGTGAAACGTTTGGATTTATTTCGTAACGTTTGTAAACGTTTGGCTTAAATCGCTAAAAATGTGAAACGTTTGGTTTTGTTCTGTAACGTTTGTAAATGTTTGGCGTAAATCGCTAAAAATATGAAACGTTTGGATTTTTTTGTAACGTTTTAAACGTTTGGTTTTGTTTCTTAACGTTTGTAAATGTTTGGCTTTAATCGTTAAAAAGGTGAAACGTTTGGATTTGTTTTGTGACGTTTGTAAACGTTTGGCTTAAATCGCTAAAAAGGGGAAACATTTGAATTTTTTTCGTAGAGTTTGTAAACGTTTGGCTTAAATCGCTAAAAAGGGGAAACGTTTGGATTTGTTTGGTACCGTTTGTAAACGTTTGGCTTAAATCGTTAAAATGGGGAAACATTTTGATTTGTTTCGTACCGTTTGTAAACGTTTGGCTTTAATCACTAAAAAGGTGAAACGTTTCGATTTGTTTCGTAACGTTTGTAAATGTTTGGCTTAAATTGCTAAAAAGGTGAAACGTTTCGATTTGTTTCGTAACATTTGTAAATGTTTGGCTTTAATCACTAAAAATTTGTAAACATTTGGCTTAAATCACAAAAAAGGTGAAACATTTAGATTTGTTTCGTAATGTTTGTAAACGTTTGGCTTAAATTGCGAAAAAGGTGAAACGCTTGGATTTGTTTCGTAACGTTTGTAAATGTTTTGATTTGTTTCGTAACGTTTGTAAACATTTGGCTTCAATCGCTAAAAAAGGGAAACGTTTAGATTTGTTTCGTAATGTTTGTAAACGTTTGGCTTAAATTGCTAAAAAGGTTAAATCCTTTGGTTTGTTTCGTAAAATTTGTAAACGTTTGGATTTGTTTCGTAACGTTTGTAAACGTTTGGCTTTGTTTTGTGACGTTTGAAAACGTTTGGCTTAAATTGCTAAAAATGTGAAACGTTTGGATTTGTTTCGCAACGTTTTAAACGTTTGGTTTTATTTCGTATCATTTGTAAAAGTTTTGCTTAAATCGCTAAAAAGGTGAAACGCTTGGATTTGTTTCGTAGCATTTGTAAACAATTGGCTTAATTCGCTAAAAAGGTAAAACCTTTGGATTTGTTTCGTAATATTTGTAAACGTTTTGGCTTAAATCGCTAAAAAGGTGAAACGTTTGGATTTGTTTTGTAACCTTTGTAAACGTTCGGCTTAAATCGCTAAAAAGGTGAAACATTTGGTTTTGTTTCGTAACGTTTGTAAACGTTTGGTTTAAATTGCTAATAAAGTTAAAAGTTTGGATTTGTTTCGTAATGTTTGTAAACATTTGGCTTAAATCGCTAAAAAGGGGAAACGTTTGGATTTATTTCGTAGGATTTTAAAACGTTTGGCTTAAATCGCGAAAATGGGGAAACATTTGGATATGTTCCGTAACGTTTGTCAACGTTTGACTTAAATCGCTAAAAAGGTGAAACATTTAGATTTGCTTCGTAACGTTTGTAAACGTATCTCTTTTATTTCTAAAAAGGTGAAACTCTTGGATTTGTTTTGTAACGTTTGTAAACGTTTGGCTTAAATCTCTAAAAAGATGAAACGTTTTGATTTGTTTCGTAATATTTGTAAACGTTTGGCTTCAATCGCAAAAAAGGGGAAACGTTTGGATTTGTTTCGTAATGTTTGTAAACGTTTGGCTTACATCGATGATATGGGAAACGTTTGGATTTGTTTCGTAACATTTATAAACGTTTGGCTTAAATCACCAAAAAGGTGAAACATTTGGATTTGTTTCGTAAAGTTTGTAAACGTTTGGCTTAAATCGCTAAAATGGGGAAACGTTTGGATTTGTTTCAAAAAGTTTGTAAACATTTGGATTTGTTTCGTAACTTTTGTAAACGTTTCATTTTGTTTCGTAACGTTTATAAACGTTTTGCTTAAATTGCTAAAATGGGGAAATGTTTGGATTTGTTTCTTTATGTTTGTAAACGTTTGGATTTGTTTCATACCGTTTTTAAACGTTCAAAATCCGTAGCAAGCCTTGCGGAAATCAAATAAGCATTTAAACCTGCAGAAAACTGCTACTATAAATAACTTAAATATCCAAAATTCTCAACAGCATGCCTTAATTATAATATTAAAATAATCCAATGTAAACATGCTAATAATAAATAATCGATCTATTTGACAATTCCAAGTGGAATAACAAATGTAATATATAAACTATTCCTACTGCGGTCTAAGAGTTCGAAAACAGTAACAGTTTAAATAACATAAAAACCTCCGATAAATCAAAAGAATCGGAGTGGACTAGCTTTCAATCATAAACTTGGAAAATTTGGGAAAACAACGGGGTCAGATATACTGAGATGAGTTCGCAATACTATTAACATTTATTAAGTTTAAAACCCTTAAATCGAAACATTTGATACTAATATAATATGATTATGGAAAAGAGTATTGAAATGATCACAACGTAAGTATGACATAGCATATTGATAAACCCAGAGTGGACGGGAACAAATCCTCGTCATATATATATACCAGCGTAAGCAAGACTTTAGTATGCCGTTTCCCAGAGTACTTACCGGTGCACACAGTCTCGATATAAGCCTATCGAGTAGTTCGTTTCAATCCAGATCCATAATCCATAAAAACTGTTCAAAAGCATTTATAATATTAAAATACAATGCGATACTTAATAAAGCGGTAAATAGCACTCCAAACCCTAACTTTAAGATTACTAGACAGCACGTAGGACTAGCACAATTAATCAGACAATTAAATAACATACAGAGAAAGCACAATTCTCGACTAAATTATAATGCCGTAATAATTCAACACTATTGAGTTCACACTTTAATTCCAATCTGAAAATATTATCAAAATAATATTTAAATAATACTTTAAAATCAATTCCTTAAATAGTGTGTTAGCCAAGTTTCTAAAACTACCAAGCTAACCCCACATGTCGGGCGACCCAAGTCTAACCCGACCCAACCATAACCTAGAATTATAAACCACAGTTTATAATTTAATATTTAATAAAATGTTGATTAAATATCAAAATGAACTCAATAGCTTGAAACTCAAGTAATTATAACTATCGGCAAAAATATCTCAAATAATTAAATAACAAAATAAGGCTAAAATATAACTTTAATCCCAAAGGCATTCTAAACCAAAAATCTTAGGTCGATATTAAATAATAATTTATAATAGTTATTAATTTAATTTTTAAGTACTCAAATATTATATTTAGGTCTTAAAAATAATATAATTAATTTTATAAACTTTCAAATTAAATAAAATCTCCAATACTTATTTAATATAGTCAATATATAAAACTAAGTATAAACTATAATAAAATTAATATTAATTTAAATATAAAATATTAATGCCCAAAGTAATTTCGAACTATAAATAATATTATTATTTAAATCACTAATTAATAAGTCGAAACCAATTTCGTAAATTAAAATCAAAAATCAATTAAAAATAGTTAAAAGATAAGTTTATGAATCAAAAGATTTAAGACACAAAAACTCAGTAACCAAAACAAACCATTAGCCAAAAACAATTCGTATTGGCCAATCATCCCTTGCCATATCATCATCTTTTTCATTTAGCATGTCAATTGAAACCCAAGCATACAGAGGCTCAAGAAAACGAATTGCAGAAATCTTAATTCAAAACCGAAACCATGGATTCAACAATTTCTTAACCAACCATAAGCAACCTAATGAATCTTTTAATCTAAACAACATTAAATAACAAGAAATCGAGAATAGAATATAATCAAGGCAACCGTATCAATTCTGTTCAAACGATAATAAACTTAAAACCAATTTATCACATTGAAACTAAAACAACGAACTCGAGAATCAAACCATAAGAATGATTCAGTTATAAACTCAAAACACATGAGATTGGAGACACCGAACATCAGGAATCCAACAAACATACATGATTCAGAAATTGGTAACAAGAAAACATGGTTCACAGTAAAGCACAAAATAAAACGATAATACGACGACGATTGAAACGGGATTAAATACGTACCGTTTAACAAATTTAAAGATTGGGAATTGTAGAGTAACGAGTCTACTATCACGGGGAACAAACGGAACTGATTTCGATCGAGAAACGGCTGTGAACAAACCAAAAAAGTAAACTGTCGATATTGGATCCAAAACAGAATTTTCAAAAAAACGGTAAGACGGCGGCAGCAATTACGAGAAATAAAACGTACCGTTGTGCGAAACTAAAGATGGGATTTGTAGAGGGCTGAGTCTACAATCTCAGGAATCAAACAGAACGAAATTTGGTTCTGAAACGGATGAGATATCAGTTACAAACGGAGATGCCGTAAAATGAACGAAGGTGAGAATAATAGGAACGAAGGCTTACCTGATGAACTTCAAAATATAAGGATGAAAGGCTAAGGAATTTTGGAGAAAAAAGTGTGTACTTGATGGCTAGGGTTTTTTGTTATTATTATATATCAGGGGGAATAGGGTTTAGATCGTGGTGATTAGTTAGAGATCTTTTTGGGGAAGATCTTGCGGACTAAAATCAAACAAATTTCAAGTAAAATTACTAAACTAAATTCTAAACCGAAACGACACAATTAAATACCGGGGATTCGTAAAATAAATTTCGAAATTTATTCAGGGTATTACATTCTCCCCAACTTATTAAAAATTCGTCCTCGAATTTAATACAATAAACACATACCACAAAATTATCACGTAATGCAAATAAAACTCATAACACAAAAAAAATAAAATAAAATAAAATAATCAATAACGATCAATTCCGTACCTCAAGGAAATAGAAAAGGATAGCGACTCCGCATATCCGACTCAGTCTCCCAAGTGCACCTCTCAACAGAATGGTTCCGCCAAAGAACCTTGACCATCAGAATCTCCTTGCTCCGTAACTTACGAACCTGCGTATCAACAATCTCGACAGGCTGCTCCTCGTAAGATAACTCATGGTCAATCTCAACACTCTGCGGTACAATCACGTGAGAAGGATCAAAAATACACTTCCGTAACATGGAAATGTGAAACACTGCGTGAACCAACGACATATCTGGTGGCAACGCTAACTTGTACGCCACTGCTCCAATACGCTCAATGATCTCATACGGACCAACATACCTTGGTGTTAACTTCCCCTTAACACCAAAACGCACAACGCCATTCATAGGCAAAACCCGAAGATACACGAAATCTCCAACCCGAAACTCAATGTCTTTCCTCTTCGGATCAGCATAATTCTTATGCCGACTAAAAGCTGTCTCTAACCTCCGTTTGATCAACGGTACCTTCTTTGAGGAAATCTGAATAATCTCTGCTCCCGAGAGCTTACGCTCGCCAACCTCCTCCCAACAGATAGGAGATCGACACTTGCGCCCGTACAAAGCCTCATAAGGTGCCATCTCGATACTAGCATGGTAACTGTTGTTGTAGGAAAACTCAATCAAAAGCAAATGAGTATCCCAACTACCCTGAAAATCCAAAACACACATCCTGAGCATGTCCTCCAAAGTCTGAATAGTCCTCTCAGACTGACTGTCAGTCTGAGGATGAAAAGAAGTACTGAAATCCAATCTCGTACCCAAAGATTCCTGCATCGCCTTCCAAAACCGAGAGGTGAAAACTGAACCTCTGTCCGAAATTATCGACAATGGTACACCATGGAGACTCACAATCCGATCGATGTACAACTGTGTCAACTTCGAAGCCTGATAAGTAACCTTGATCGGTAGGAAGTGAGCTGACTTGGTCAAATGGTCAACTATCACCCAAATTGAATCATACCCCTGTCGGGTACGTGGAAAACCAACCACAAAATCCATAGCGATTCGCTCCCATTTCCACTCTGGAATAGGTAGCGGTTGCAGATATCCAGACAGTCTCTGATGCTCTAACTTTACCTGCTGGAAAGTCAAACACTTAGACACAAACTCTGCAACATCCTTTTTCATTTCGCTCCACCAGTACGTACCCTTGAGATCATGGTACATCTTGGTAGAACCCGGATGAAGACTGTAAGCTGACTTGTGCGCTTCCTCTAGAATATGGTCTCTCAAACCATCCGAATCTGGAACACACAGTCTAGAACCGTACCTGAGAACTCCATCCGCCAGAACAAACTTATAATATCCACCCAAATGGATCTCATCCATAATCCGTTTCAATTGTGAATCCTCAGCTCGTGAAGCTTTGATCCTATCATTCAAAACAGGTTGCACCTGCAACTGTGCCAACAAACAACCTCTCTGCGAAAGCTGAAATCTGCATCCCGAAGCTAACAAACTATGCAACTCACGAACCATGGGTCTCCGCCCAACCTCACAAACATGGGCCAAACTGCCCGAAGACTTGCGACTCAACGCATCAGCTACCACATTAGCCTTACTCGGATGGTACTGAATAGTACAATCGTAGTCTTTCAGTAACTCCAACCATCTTCGCTGCCTCAGATTCAACTCGCGTTGATCAAAGATGTACTTCAGACTCTTATGATCTGTAAAGATCTCGCAAGTCGCACCGTACAAATAGTGCCTCCAAATCTTAAGAGCAAAAACCACAGCTGCTAACTCCAGATCATGGGTAGGATAAATCACCTCATGCTTCTTCGGCTGGCGAGAAGCATAGGCAATCACCTTACCATGTTGCATCAGAACGCAACCCAAACCAATACGAGAAGCATCACAATACACAGTGAACCCCTCAATGCCAGATGGCAAAGCCAACACAGGAGCTGTAGTCAAAATCTTTTTGAGCTTCTCAAAGCTCGCCTCCCACTTGTCAGTCCACTCAAACTTAACACTCTTCTGTGTTAGTTTAGTCAATGTTGCAGATATTCAGGAGAAGTCCTGCACGAACCGACGATAGTAGCCAGCTAACCCCAGAAAACTTCTGATCTCGGTAACTGACCTTGGCCTCTGCCAATCCATAACTGCCTCAATCTTTGTCGGATCAACCTTGATCCCATCCTTTGACACCACGTGTCCTAAGAAAGAAGCTTGATCCAGCCAGAATTCGCACTTCGAGAACTTAGCATACAGCCGATGCTCACGCAAAGTCTGCAGTATCATTCTCAAGTGGAAAGCATGCTCCTCCTCACTCAGAGAGTAAATCAGTATGTCATCAATAAACACAATAACGAACCGATCCAGAAACGGCTTGAATACCCGGTTCATCATATCCATAAACGCTGCTGGTGCGTTAGTTAAGCCAAAAGACATGACTAAAAACTTGAAATGCCCATAACGCGTTCTGAAAGCAGTCTTAAGCGCATCGACGTCTCGAATCCGAAGTTGATGATACACGGATCTCAAGTCAATCTTCAAAAAGCACTTAGCACCCTCCAACTGGTCGAACAAATCATCAATACGAGGAAGAGGATACCTGTTCTTGATAATAACCTTGTTCAGCTGTCTGTAATCAATACACAAACGAAAAGAACCATCCTTCTTCTTGACAAACAACACAGGAGCACCCCACAGAGAAGTACTCGGTCTGATAAAACCACTATCCAGCAATTCCTATAACTGTTCCTTCAACTCTTTCAGCTCTGCAGGAGCCATCCGATACGGCGATATCGAAATAGGAGTTGTTCCAGGAGCAACATCGATACAGAACTCAATGTCACGATCAGGTGGTAATCCAGGCAACTCCTCTGGAAACACATCAGTGAACTCATTCACTATCGAAAGACAATTCACATCACCACTGTCAGCCTCTAAATCACGAACCATCGCTAAGAAACCCTGGCAACTATTGCCCATCATACGCTTGGCCTTGATCGCCGAAATTAGATTCTTAGGTGCTTCCGGCTTCTCCCCTTGGAAAGAAAAAGACATATCACCAGGAATCCCAAACACAACCGACTTCCCTCGACAGTCGATAGAAGCAAAATGGCGTGAAAGCCAATCCATCCCCAAGATGACATCAAAAGATAACACGTCAAGCATAATCAAATCACCACTAAGATTTCTACCATGTATAACCACAGAACAAGACGGATAGACCACGTCCACCACAACACAATCAGACAAAGGCGTAGATACAGATAAAGGCTCTAACAACCTAGATGGTGTCACACCCAACTTAGCAGCAAAACTCGAAGAAACAAAAGAGTGTGTTGCACCCGCATCAAATAAGACCAAAGCATATACAAATGAAATGGGAATAGTACCTTGCACCACGGCGTTTGATACACGAGCATCCTGAGGAGTCAAAGTAAACACTCTAGCCTTGCCCTGTCCCTGCTGCGGTGCATGAGCATAACTGTAACTACTGGAGCCCCTACCACCGTTTCCACGGCCACCAAAACAAGGCCCTCCTGAACCACAGCCCCGCTGGCCACCAAACGAAGTGGCTGGTTGAGAATACCCTACCGAAGGAGTGAAAATAGGTCTCTGCTGCTGAAAGAACGGCTGAGCAACACTAGCCGGCGACATCTGCTGTCCAGATGCCGGACACTCCCTAGCGAAATGACCCTGTTGGCCACAAGCATAGCAACTACCTGGTGCCACTGTGCATTGTCCCGAATGTCTGCACCTGCAGTTCTGACAAAACGGGACGCTAGAAGTACCACTGTAACCGCGACCAGATCCACGGCTACTCCTATTGTAACTAGAACTGTGAGAATACGGCTGATACCCTTCGAACACCCCCTTTCTGACTCCTGTATTGGGAAGGCTTGAACTGATAGTTGCTGCTACCACTTTGATGCCCACTACTCTGAACAACACCGCTCGCCTTCTTTGTCTCAGTCATTTTCCCAAAGTGTAGTAAATCTGTCTCCATCCGACGGGCACTGTCCACTAAACTAGGAAATTCCTTGTGCGTCTCAGTCAGAAGACTGATAAAATCAGCGCCTAAACCCTTCACATACCTATCGTTCACCCTCTGCTGCTTAGTCTGTATATCTGGGGCAAAACGAGTCAGTCTCACAAACTCAGTAGTGTACTCGTTTACTGACATGTCTCCTCTCTTCAAAACCAGCAATTTGTCTCTGTGACCCTCTGTCACTGAAAAAGGTAAGTAGAAATGCTTGAATCGAGTCACAAAATCCGCCCAAGTAATAGTAGCCATTTCAGCATGAATGGCACTGCGAAACCAATCACTTGCAAAACCCTTCAAGGACATTTCCACTAACATAACAGTCTGCCTCTCAGTAGCCTGCAATCTCTGAGCATTCCGCTCAACTTCCTCCAGAAATTATAGGGCATCGCCGTCGCCCGAAAACTCAGTCGACTTTAGCCTTGCATAAGCCAACACCAAATCTTTGTCAGTGGTTCCGCCACCACCAACTGCAACACCACCAGCCTGTGGTACCTGCTGCTGTACAATCTGTCCCAGCATAGCATACTGGTTCTGCATGGCGATCTGTCCCGCCTGTAGTTGCACTTGATTATTCAGGAGTGCAGTTATCCCAGCTAGAAACGTCGTGAAGTCAAATGGATATATAGGAGTTTGTGGTACACCTGGTGCCTGAATGCCTGCACCACCACGTCCCCTACCTCTGCCTCCAGTAGCCTGACCTCTGCCACCCCGTCCTCTGCCAGCTCGGCCTCTGCCACCCCGTCCTCTGCCAGCTCGGCCTCTGACAAATGTAATATATAAACTAGTCCTTGTTAGTAGTATGTGCCCTAGGGCCATTTGATCATGTATATTTGTAGAACTAATCCCAATGGCAAAGATATATATGTTCTAATTGAACTAAGTGTCTCATCAACTAAGTGTTCATTTATTACGTATTGTCCTTATCACATTGTGGTAGAATCTATTCTTAAGGTGTTAAGAATATGAGTTACATATTTTATTATACATGTGATCTAAACAATAGTTCATGATCGATGGGGTCCTACGAATAAGGGCATCATATTATCCCAGAAAGATTGTCACCTCTGTTTATTCTCATGATTAGTAAGGAGTTACTAATTATAGGAAGTAGTAAGTCTCATACTACTTGATGGAGATCAGGATAAACATGTGGACACTCAAGATGTTGAGTGGGTCGAACAAGTGACGCTAGATGACTTATACATAGTATTTCATCAAAGTCAATTTAATGTCATCTAGTTCATAATTGTACATATGTCCTTTGACTTGCGGTGACACTATCTTGTATATAGGTGATTAGAGTTTGATACTCCTTATCCCTAGATCTTTCATGAGCTAGGGTCACGGGATGTGTTGGCTCTAGTTAGTTGTATATGGAGATAGGGGTTTAACCAAGAGAGGATTTATCACTCCGGATGAACGGAGAAAAGATTCTATGCTATCTCAAATTGTTCTTGATGGATAATAAAACCTGCGCGGGTGTATATGACTTACTTAGAAAGTTGTTTCTAGTGGAAGTCATATTTATCAAGAATAAGAACTGAGATGAGGTCATATGATTAAGACAAACAGTGTTTGACTTAACTGTGACACTAGTCGATATCGGAATCTTAGATGAAGGGAATTTTGAGTGTACGGTAATTATGAACATTGGTTCATAAAGAATGCATCGAAACATTCATATCTATTTGGGGGTCGTGATATGTTGCTAGACGTCACTCACGATCTACGAGAATTAATAATTAATGGGATTTAATTATTTAATATAAGAAAGGCGTTTCTTATGACTCTCGTTGCCATATAGATGTGAACCTAGTTAGTCACACACAATAGGGTGTGCAACCGATTGAGTTTACGAGAGATCGATTTCATATAGATACTAGCATATCTCGGAAATTAATCTAAGATGAAAAACAAGTATAAATTAGGGACTAATTTGTAAAAGTTATAAATTAGTAGGCACCTAGTTGTATTTTATCCAAGTTAATGTGATGATGTCATGTGATGATGTCACGATGATGTCATGTGATGATGTCACGATGATGTCATGTGATGATGTCACGATGATGTCATGTGATAATGTCATGATGATGTCATGTGATGATGTCACGATGATGTCATGTGATGATGTCACGATGATGTCATCTGATGATGTCACGTGATGATGTCATGTATGTCTCTGTGTGTGACACCTAGCATCCGACGTGTCAGAAGGTGGCAACACCTATGCTTGATGTGTGACACCTAGCATGTGATGTGTCAGATGGTGGCAACACCTATGCTTGGTGTGTGACACCTAGCATGTGAGGTGTCGAATAGTGGCAACACCTTTGCTTGGTGTGTGACACCTAGCATGTGAGGTGTTGCATTCTTAAGCAAAGCTCTACCCTATAAATAGAGGTTGCCTTTGCTCATTCTAAACACACCACACTTAAGAGAGCATATTTGAAGGAGTTCAAGTAGTCATCAATCACAGAAAAGCTTGGAGAAAGTTTTTCATACATCCCAGCAAAGACGTAATCGAGGCGAGAGTTTGAGTTTAGGGTTGCTCAGCAAGAGAAACTCTTGCAGATTACTTCAAGGCGAGGATTCAATCGGACGCATACTCGTGTGGACGAGCTTGAGGTCGCCGTACTATCGGGACTACAAGAATCGTTGGAGAATCGACATAGGTATTCTTCTTACGGTTTCTAGATGCGTGCTTATTACTAGATGATACGACGATCCATTTGTTATTGATATGATCAATTTCTGGATCCGAATTGTTGGAATTCCAATTTTGAATTGAAATATACGATTTGGACCCTCACGTCCCGCTGCACCAACAGTGGTATCAGAGCCACCGTATCAGCAAGTATTAAAGCTTTATGATTGAATGCATGTATTAATAATCATGGACATAGAAATTATTAATTGGCATGTAATTTATAATTCCGAGGGCTTAGGTCTTGTTTGCAAAAACGAGCAAAAAGTATTGTGACATTAATTACATTTGATTAAATTCTGTCTAGGAGATTGGTACTTAAGTGGTCCGCTCGTGACCCTCCAATCTATCCTGGGAATTTTTCTAATGTGATTATTTAACACAATACGTGACTCGCTTGTGCATTATGTTGTCGTCAACAAAACATGCGGAACAAATAATAGTTTGCTCATTCTTTTGTGGCTAAAGAATGAAACCGAGGAAGTCCATGATCATACATGTGTGATTGCATGATTCATTTTAGCTTTAATATGTATGAGATGCATGCTAAAATGTGTTGTGGGCTTAGTGAGACCGGAATAACTTAAAAGCCTAAGAAATCTTCCTAAAAGTAAAAGGATTAAGTTTATATTGATTAATCATTAAATTGATTTATCAATGGCTCTCCATTGGAGCAATAAACTAACACGCTTTGAGTTATCATCTTGTCGGCTATGGATACATAGGGGTGAGATGATATCGTCAAGAGATGTTGTCGATTTTATTTTTAAGCATGCGATGTTGCGGGTGTAGTCGATATAATATACGGCGAGAAAGGCAATTAGGCGTACCTGAGTCGTATATTATTCAAATCGATACATCTTAGTTGATTCAATGGGTTAAACTTAACTAATGTGGAAACCCAAGAATAGCATTAAGTACTTGAGGGTGAAAGCATTAGGAGCCGGAAATGATTGAACCTCATATGAGATATGATGAAAAAGTAGTTGTTCACTTATA